>NC_051052.1:300000-485000 GCF_904848185.1 Acanthopagrus latus | reverse complement strand
CTTGGCTGCCTCTCAACCTTTCGTAATCCTGCTGTTGTGGCAGCTGTAAGACTTCACTATAACTTTTGTTCTCACCCAGAGCAGAGTGGCAGCTGGAAGAATGTGTGTGTGATTCAGAGGTATTTGTCCTCTTGTAGGATGTCGAAGCACGGCCCCCACAGAGAGCCACTATGGACACTGAGCAGATGGACAGCTGGCCCAGGCTGCCACGCACACACACAACCACACACTGACTGCCACAATCTGCTCCCACTACATATAACCGCAGCTTCAGATCATGTGTTTCTCACATTATTGCAGTTTGTTGTTTTCAGTTTGTAGTTTCTAACAGCCGGTTAAAGTCACTTTAGGTCACTTTGAAGTCAGCTTGAAACCTGCTTGAGGGGACAGTTCACCAGTAATTATAGTATACAGTGTGTGATTTGTAGTTCCTGAGTTGACACATGCACAGCCAGCTGTACTGTGTCTTAATAGATCCACTGTCCCTCTGAGCACACTGCACAGCAGATGGGCTTTTACTTAAATAAAGTCTATTAAGCTGTCAGTTATGTCTCAATATGACACGTGTTTGGTCTATAATATGTCATCAAAGGGTGACAAATGTGGATCAGTGTTTTACACTTGCGTGTATGCACTGCACTGCACAACCAATACTGGAGGCACATTTTAATGTGGATCTGTTACAGATGTGCTTATTTCACATGATAAAAATCAACTCAACACTGCCCCCTGGTGGAGTCACTGTTTCTCTGCTAAATAACCTGAAACACATCTGACATTTCTGTACCAGAGTTTCTTTGCGCTTATACAGTATCTGCAATGCTATAAGCTAATATTGGACTGACTCGCACAGGGGATCCTGCTGCTGGAGTCACATTCGGTGTGCATTCAGAGGATGTTTGCTGGTGGTATTCTTTTCTCTGGTGACATTTTTGCCCTTGTCTGGATAAATAACATCATATTCCAGCTGATGTTGTGTACTGTGCCCACTCTCACAGTTCTGGTGACACACCCTATCACCAGTGCTCTGACAATATTTACCTCCTGTCTCAATCAAATGATCATTATTCATGTGTGTGAACTGTGTTCTATTATAGAAAGCTGTTTTCCTCTAAATGATTCCACTGTGTTCCAACTGTCTGCACCTGGAGGACAGAGTCACACTGAACCTACAAATGTTTCTGACATTTTCCTTCGCCACATAACCCTGCAACTGCTTTGTCTTCATTTTATCAGCAAAATAACATTTTAATAAGTCTAGTTGCACAGATCGATCGATCGATCCTCCAGTCTGCAGCTTTGCTTGTGCATGTAGTCAAAGATGGTGAATCGTGGATAATACTGTATGCACTGTACTATCTGACTCTTTCTAATGTCTTCTTCCTGCCTTGTGTGTTCTCCAGTATCAGCAGTACCCTGATGGACTTGGAGAGCACGGCGTCCAGCGGTCGCTCCACCCCGGCCATGCTCAATGGTCATGGTGGAGGTGTGGTCGCAGGGAGCGGCTCAGCACCTGCGGGGGGCAAGTCTCTGAGCTACACGTGCTGCTGGGATCACTGCCAGCTGCTGTTTCCTAGCAGCCCCGACCTGGCTGAACACATCAGAGCCACACATGTGGACGGACAGAGAGGAGGGGTCAGTGTCTCACTGTCAGGTTACTGTGTGTGTGTGTGTTTGTGTGTGTGTGTATGCGCGCGCTCCTCGGGATGTGTTCATGTAGTTATTTTCATTTTGTGAAGTCCTGTGGCATCAAATAAATGAAACAGAGCACCTGAAGATGCAGGTGTTGGTCATTGCAGAAAATAAGTTGGTGAGAAGGTAATCTGAAGCAGAGTTTAACATGGACAGATGTTCCAGTCACATCTGATCTGATCTGGAATAAACAAATGGCTCTAAAGAAAGGAAGGCTCCCACAATCAGTTTATCAGTATTGTTATTGACAGTGCTGGATGTCACTGCTGGTTTTCCTCACAGAGCTCTCCTCCAGAGACCATGTCTACACTCTGCTCAGTACACTTACAAACCCCACCTGGCTGTTTGTAAAGATCTGTCTACAGATGTACACATCTCTTCTTCACCTTCTTATCAGTCAGCTGACAGCGTCACTGTCAGTTTCTTTGATCACTTTTGGGGCTTTTCCACCAGCACCAAGTCAAACTGTGTTATGATGATTTGCTTCTCCATTACAACTTGTCCTGCACCTAGTTGAGCCAAGCCATACCAGGACCAGACCTGTGCACCTTCCCCGCCTCCAAGACTTCACTCATGCATGTCCAGGAAACCTGAGAGGAAAATGTGTCTCTGTTCTCAGTAGTTTTCAGTTTGTCTTTTCCTCCGTTCAGATACCTGCTGTATTTCACTGTTTCATCATGTCTGCTTTTAGCAGCGTCAGGAGTCATGTTAAGAGACTGTACATAAAGGCTTTTAACTTAAACAGTGGGGGACTATTAATGTAAAGAATTTATAGTGCTGCTTGGTTATCAGCTTTTCTTCAATAATACTGCAGCAAAGTAGATTATTTACAGCTACTAGTTTGACGGCTACAAAGACAACCTCATCATCAGTTCATCATCATCACACACCTTCAAGCAGGGAGTCCTGTTGCCATGGAAATGCAGATCCCTTCTGTACTGGGCTGACTTGCAAAGTCAAACCAGGTCAATCTGAGCCAGCACGTGTGGATAAGACCCCCTCTACTGTGTTGTGATACAGAATAATTTACGCACTGAGACAATGAAAGAAGTCTGAAGTGACATTTGAGCCAGCAGTAGGCCGGGAAGGCCAGGCTGAGTGCTGCTGATCAAATCTGTATTTAATGATCACAACGTAACTCAGGCTAATGACACTACCTGCTCCATGTGATCAGCTACTCTAAGACATGTGATCACACAAAGGGGAAATTAGGTTGTCATGGTAACCTGTGGGAAGCTAGTACAGGGAAGGCCTCAGTAGATCAAAAGAGTCAGTATTCCAGCACACTGGGACGGATTGACACTATTATTCTTACTATCATTAAGAGTTGCATTAAAAACAAAAAGGCACAAACTACGATGATAAAATGGTGTGTCAATGTCTTGAAGAAGTCTTTTTCCCCAGACCCAGCTGTCATAAAAGGTGTTCATCATATATTCAGGCCAACACAGTGATCTCATCACCACCACTACAGTTTGTGTGTGTGTGTTTGTGTGTATTGACTTTGTAATCAGAGTGTGTGCTTGTATGTATTCCACACAGGTGTTTGTGTGTCTGTGGAAAGGCTGCAAGGTGTACAACACGCCATCCACCAGTCAGAGCTGGCTGCAGAGGCACATGCTGACCCACAGCGGGGACAAGCCATTCAAGGTGAACACGCACGCACGCACGCACGCGCGCACACACACACACACACACACACACACGCCACACAACAGTCAAGTCAGTCATGAGTCAGAGTATCTGCTCACCACCTGGACTCCATGTAATTCATTCAGCCTGAAATCGCTCTGCATCATGTGAGTTGACTCTAAATGGTGTGTGTTCCTGCAGTGTGTGGTGGGGGGCTGTAATGCCACGTTTGCCTCTCAGGGTGGGCTGGCCCGTCACGTCCCCACTCACTTCAGCTCACAGAGTTCATCCAAAGTGTCCAGTCAGGGCAAAGTGAAGGAGGAGTCTCCATCCAAGGCCGGCCTCAACAAGAGGAGGAAACTGAAGAACAAACAAAGACGCTCGCTACGTATGTACAAACTCACACACGCCTCCAGATACCTTCACATTGTTCCATTTAAGGATAAAACACGTAGGGACTAGTATGCAGCATATAGTGATGCCACACACCATTATGAACATCATCATGATTTATTTCCAGCCCGACCTCATGACTTCTTCGATGCTCAGACCATGGATGCCATCCGCCATCGAGCCATCTGCCTCAACCTGGCAACACACATCGAGAGCCTGGGCAATGGACACAGTGTGGTATTCCACAGCACGGTGGGCTCACACACATAATGATGATAATAATCTGATCATCTTTATCTGTAAAGCACCTTTCAAAAGCAGAGGAACACGTTGCTGTACAATGCAAACTTTGATTTAAACAGTTGGAGCGGGATGTAAGAATGTAAACTATAACAACAGAACTACACATTCAGGAAGCACAGAAATCAAACAGTAAAAACACCTCAAAATAAAGTTTACAGAACATGAACACGTGTTAGAGAGCATAGTGCACAGGTTCAAACTGTCAGCTGACGTTGTTTTATAAGAGGATGATGTTCCAGAGTGAGCAACAACTGCAACAGCTCAGTCACTTTGGTTCTCAGTCAAAAGGCCTCAAACATCAGACCTCGGGTCACAGATCACACCTCACACTGTGGATAACCAATGAAGACAATTGTGATCAGCAGATCTTCATATGTGTGTCTGTATGTGTGTGTGTTCAGGTAATAGCCAGGAGGAAAGAGGACTCTGGGAAAGTGAAGGTCTTGTTGCACTGGACACCTGAAGACATGTAAGTCCTGCTCTCCTCCCGTCTCCTCACCCCACACTCATGTCATCTTTCTTCTCTGCTCTTCACTGTCCTGCAGCAGTAAAACAGAATAATGGTGAGGTCAGATGAAGGTAAACATGCTCAAAATCAACTCCATTATCAGATGTTGCATAGGGCGCCACCCAGACCTGGACACCCTGTAAGGAGACGTCCACTGAGTACAACACTGTGTTGATGTGTAAATGTATTCTTTACTGTATGTCAGACTGCCAGACGTGTGGGTGAATGAGAGCGACAGACTGCAGCAGAAGACTAAGGTGGTTCATCTGTCCAAGCTACCTACAGACACCGCCGTACTCCTGGACCCCAACATCTACAGGTCAGTCTGTCTGTCTGTGCTGGAAATCGGTACAGGACAAACAAAAAGAACAACACTTGAATAAAGTATGTGAACCCTTTGTTTCCCACAGGATGTTCTTCTAACCGCCTCCCGAGGAACTCCAGAGGTCACTTCCTGCTAATCAAACCTCCAGAAGGATCACCTCCTTTTCCCTCTGTCTCCAGCTCTACGTTCCTCTTCTCCCTCTCCCAGAGGATGCTGGGATTTTAGTGACTTATTGTCAGGGCTGTCTTAGGCCTCCATTGTTTTCTCTATTAGGTGCTGAGTTTACTGAGGACATGTAGGGAAGATGTTGCTCGTTTTAGGTAACATAACTAGACTGAAAGCTAACTGACAGAAGTGTAACTGTAGACATGTGTAGAGAGCTGTCTTTGTAAATACTTGAGATTTGTAATATATTTTTATACTTTGGATTTTTTTACTGTTGTGTAGATAGATGTCTTTTTCTGCCAAATGTTTTTAAATAGATTTAAAAACTGATAATATTGATCATGTGCATATAGCAGTCATTGCTCTGGTTTAATGTCATTAAACTCTGGCAACAACCACATGTGTTTGTGTAATGGGGACATGAAGCGACTGAGTAGAACAAGGTGCTTCAGGCAGGGCAACAGTTTGTAGGCTCTAATGTAGACATGGGTTTAATTTACAAAATGCTCAAAAAATAAATATACATAAAGATAAGAACAACTCAAACAATTCAAAAAAATAATGAGGGATACTGATCCTGTGAAAGTCAGGACAGCAGAAGGAGACATGCTGTTGGGAAAGACTGTGACAAAGTGATTTCTATGAAGATGAAACAAACACAAGAATTATGCCTCAAATATTTGGTATATAAAACTAAACATTGTCCACCATTTTTCCATGAATAAGAAAATCACCCATGTCTCCTTGATAATGTGGATCCTACAACTTTGTATTCATGTGCGGAGTAAGAAAATTCAAAACGTTTAATTTCACTCTGTAGCAAAATGTGTTCATATGAAAATAGAATGTGCACTGAGCTGGAGCCATAGTGTAGGTCATAGACATGTATACATGAACGCCTCACTGAGCAGGTTGGCCCATTGCTGCGATACATCATCGCCGTATTGGATGTGGCAGCTCTGCTGCGTCAACTAATACAAGTCAATGGAGTGAATTTTATAAAGCGCACTCCTACAATGTGCTGTAAGTTAATGTCTCTCATTTACACATTCACACACACACAAGTATCTTTTGGAAACAGATAGAACCAAAAACAACGTCTAACATTCTCTGATGACTATAAACATTAACTATTCCTTATATGTTCAGTATACACGTAGGCGCCAAACCACAGGATGGATCGTTATAATGGTTTTACAGCTGCCAATAAATGAAACGCTGTTACTGCGATGATACATGACAGTTAAATATTGAATCTGTCTATAATAACCAGATCCTGACATGTAAATATAACACTGTTTACATGTAACCTTGTAACATGTAACCTGTAATGTCCCTTAGATCAATCATATTTAGAAATACTGTGATTTTTTAATCTATAACGTCTGCAGATCAAAATAAGGAGCTGCAACAGGCAGTGAGCCTGCTTTCTTTTGCTTTTAGCAGTGAAGTGATGTACTCCACATCAGAACATTATAAAATATAATATATACAATAACATGTCATGGTAAAAAAATAAAGTTGTAGGAGGCTATTTTTATAAATATGCATTTATATATAGTCATTGTTGCTGTTGTTGTTATTATTATTATTATTATTATTATTGTCATTATTTATTATTATATTATTAATGTGTTTCTGCATATCAAAGTATCTGATTCTGATTCATATGCAGTCAGTTGTCCATAGTCTTCTGCTGCAGTCTGTCGCTGAAATGACGTCTGTCATTTATCATCACAGTGACCGAGTTACGTTCAGAATTATCACAGAACGTTACAGACGTTGTTTTTGGTTCCTCTCTGTTTCCTGAATATATCCGTGTGTGAATGCGTAAATGAGTGACATTAACTTATAGCAGTCAATGAGGCGTCTACGTATATATGTCTATGTATAATACAATATTGTATATGTCTATGGTGTTGGTGCTGCTTTAAAAATAATAATTAAAAAAAAAAAAAAACACTGACGTTGTATTTAGTGGCCGGAAACGACGGACGGGAGCCTTGTCCGCAGACAATAATGGCTGGCTTGCTGAAAAAGGTACGCGTAGAGGTCATGGTTTGTTTTACTGATGCAAGAAAACGCGGTGACCAGTACAGAACTAACTCGCTGTAGTTTGTACTACATTGTATTAATGTGGGTGACTTAAACGGGCACGGTTTTCCATGTGCTGTGTGTCAACTAACATTAGCTAACACCTGTATTGCTAACTTGGCTAGGTAGGTTAGCCGTGCCTGGTCAACGAAATACAGCTACTTACAGGCTTTCATTTCAAGGTTTATGGCACTATTACATTTACTTGATAGTAACTTTATACCACGATGTGGAAACAGTCGTGATAGCTAACCAACTATAGAACCCTTGCACTGTGTTGTGATACAGTGCTTGAAGTGAATTAACTACCATAATTAATACTCAAGGGTAACACGCATACTGTAAAATGTCTGATTTCCTGTAATTTGCCACTAACGTTAGAGTTTAAAGGGTAAAAAAGAGCTAGCGAATGCTAGCCATAGTTTGTGCATGTCATGTGTTAGCATTCACTGGGGTCATATGTTGATATAAGAGTCAGTTAGTCTTTGTGAAGGAAAGTCTGAGTTTAGTACCTGTGTGATCTGAATGCACGCTCACACTGAAAGGGACGAGATGCAGCCAGTCGATCAGTGGAGAAAAGAGTTTCCACACTGAGCTGTCACAGAAGTATCTACACTGCAACATCATTCATGAGTTACTCTCTATCTAGATGATTCGGGTTGAGTAAAGGTGTTGCAGCACTAGAACTGCTGCACTGACAACCTTCAACTGACAGCATTTATGTAGCCTAAAATCACATTGCCTCAATGGGCTTTACACTCTGTACAGTCATCGACATCCTCTGTCCTTAGATCCTCAATTTGAGTGAGGAAAAACTTGCTATACTGAGAAAAGTCACCATTCTGTCCAACTATGCAAATGTATGTGTGGGTAGTAGTTGACACAGCAGATACAGCAGTGAAAATCCTGTTAAATGAGGTTCTTTAAAAAGAAGTATAGTGATCCAAGTAAAGTTTGACATTATCAGCTGACACTGGCCTTTCACAGATATCAGTATCAATAAATATGCTTTCTGATATGCACTGATTGTGATAGATTATTATAATACAGAATATATTGCTTGCAGTAACAACTAAGGATTAACAATAAGATGTATTGTCCAAAATGTCATTGGTGCACTGAACGTTATACTTCACTGGGGATGTAAATAGTAAAATATTTTGCCACTGTTGCATATCCTCATCACACATGTTTGATGACCACATTCTTCATCATCATTGCTGAAAATATGCGCTGAATGTTATACCGATATCCATAAAATCAGCCCCCAAAATGGAGTATCCGTCTTGCTCTAGTTATAAAGTGCAGAAGGAGATTTGGTGAAGTAACAAGTGTCTGTCCTGCTGTTCTCTTCCAGACGACTGGTCTGGTCGGCCTGGCAGTGTCCAACAATCCACATGAGGTGAGCAGCAGACAGTACAGACACCATACATGGGTATGGTGAGAGAGAAACCTCCATCACATGGTGTGAATGCATGCTGTTATTGACTCCAAACAAAATGAAACAAACTTAAATAACAGCTCATCAACACACTCCAGCCGACACTGACACATTCTTCAGGAGAGTTTGTTGCCTTAACTAATTTGCTCTGGTGTTCCTCAGCGTCTGAGGATTCTGTACTCTAAGATTCTGGCATCACTGCAGACGATGCCACAGGATGCAGCCTACAGGAAGTATACGGAGCAGCTGGTCAACGAGAGGTTCAACCACGTCAAAGTGGTGAGTGAGTATACTCCTGCTTGACCATGTCTCTGTTTGCCTATATGTCACTTCATGTGCAGGAATGATGAGTCCCTATTTCCAGCCATGTGACTGATCAGTAGTAGGACTGTTGGCAGTTTTTGATCCAATCCTCGGAAGTTGCTTTGCAGAGTGTAGGTTATCAAGGTGATCCGGCTTTACAAGGGCTGAAAACCTGAGTTCAACCCAAATAGCTGACTAACCTTTTCGATGTGTTGCCATGTTCTTCTGTCTCCACAGGAACCTGATGTGGAGAAGCTGGAGAAGAAGATAAACTGTGGGCAGATTGAAGAAGTCATTTTCCAGGTGGGTGACTGATGATGTGCTTCACTTCAGTCTCCTCATATACTGTCACCTGTGACACTGAAATACATTACAACTGTTGGGCTGATTAAAGTGACTTTTCAGATCAAGGTCACATCAGCTAAGTTTGACTTGACAGTTGAAGGAGTTGCCTTGTCATTAAGCTAAATATTTCTTGACTTTACTTAGTGGTGCAGTTGAAGAGCAACAGGAAACAGGAGGAGAGGGAGGGACATAAAAAATTAAGGGTTTGCAGGTTTGAGTTGTTCAAAAGATTTGATCCCTGGACATTATTTTCAATAGGTTTTCAACTAGAATCTGGGCCATGTGAAAGAAGTGAGCCAGCATTATTTTATGATGGAGTTTATTCAGGTTTCTGTAGGATCTTCACACACCTCGGTCTCTGAAGTTGACCTGGTTTCACTTTCATACATCACAGATTGCCATTTTTGATGGGTAGACATTTCATTTTGCTACAAACACTTCAAGGAGTATTTGAGGAGGCTGCTTCATGTCAGGACTCTGATCATAGTCTTGTTAATCAGTGTCAGTTTGCGACTGTTATTTAGTCAGTGACGGTCTATTCCCAGCTGTAGTGAATGAGGACATGGCAATGTCACAGATCTACCAGTACAGCTAAACTGTGTAGACTTCATATTGACGACACTCTTCATCTTTGGAACATTCATCTGTATTTCCTGAATTGAGTATTTCCTATAATTCCAAAACTCCAACATAAAACTTGTTTATGCTGTCCATCATTCAGACTGGATGTGCTGGAAGATAAAGCCTCTAGTTTGACACTTTAGAGCACCACAGCCAGCAGCTAACTGATTTGTTTAAAACAACAAATGAAATAAGTTATGTGCTGTTTCCAGACTTTATGCTAAGCTAATCACCTGCTGGCTCTCACTCCATATCTGAAGAACAAATGAGTGTCAGAAATGTTTGAGTATTTCCTGACACATAAAGCATGATATGAGGACTCAGCTGTCTGTGATTCATGGGATAATGTAAGTGTTACTGAATGCTGTGTGTCCTGTGTGTAGGCTGAATGTGAGCTGGCGCTGTCCAGGAAGATGTCAGAGTGGAAACCATGGGAGCCGCTGGTAGAGGAGCCTCCTGCCAACCAGTGGAAATGGCCCATCTGAATACACCTATGTAAACTGCTCATGTTATACCATGTGTGTTTTGTGTTTCAATACCCCAGCTTCTAATCAAGTAATGTACAAATAAAAGTCCAAGATATTTCCCCATTTATTCTCAGTCATTGTTGAACTGTTGTACACCATAACATGAGTCAGTGACTGGAGAAGCTCAATCCAACTCCCTGGACTAAAAATGAAAAAAAAAAGAAAGCTTGAGATGAGAAGCTGTGGTCTTTAGATACTTCTGGGACAACACAAGTTCAGTTCTTGTAAAGTGACACAACCACAGTTCTGTTCAGTGAAGAGTGCCACAGTTGGTCTCATACAAGTCAAAAGAACTTATACATCATGCTTTCCTCCACAACACAGTCCCTTGATTCCTTCAGAATTGTAAAACTTTGATCAGTTTTAAGTTTTTAGCTATACTGCAGCTACTGTGGTCATACATATTAAAAGGAGCATTCTGTAGTGTGCATAGAGCTAAACCCGATCCAACAAACATCCTTGGGATTTCACGTATGTCAGACAAAAGCCTCTGACTCTGCTCAGATACCATTAGTCCTCTTCAGGCTCTGACCTCCTGTGTGCTGCTGGTGGCTCTCTGTAACAGCTGGAGCATGATGGGATAGATGGGAGCAAACTCCTTCCCCTGTCGAGCCCTCACCGACTGCACGTAGGCCTCCAGAGCACCCCTTAGAGGACAGAGAGGACACAGCTCAGTTACAGCACACGAACAGCTAAGAAGTATTTATAATGTACAAGTCAGACATGACCGTGACAGCATGCCTCAGTGCTAACTCGAGAGTAGACAAAGGAAAATGTCCTGCTGATAATGGCTCGTACTGTCTGCATGGAAGTATTTTAAAGATGAGGATGGTTGATATGAAGCTACTTCTAACTTTATAGATCCTGTATGATCCTTTTATAAACAGTGCTCTCTCAAATCAAGATCTAAGTCTGAAATGTAATTTATAAATATTGCTGTTAAGGGTGTATTTTATAAGAAACAGAAGAATTCAAGAGTTGATGCGAAGTCAATTGGCAGCAGATTGTCACCTCTTCAGATATGAAGTGGGATGAAACAAGATGGGCCTGGGCTAGCTGCTTAGCATGTTAAGCTCAGCAGACATCTCTTAACACAGTAAACATCTCTGACAGAACTAAAATTCTGTCCAGATCTTACAGACTGCCCCTTTAAAAATTTAGTTAGGACAAAACTTATGTCTCTTTAAGACAGAACAACATACAGCTGTTTTACTACTTCTGGTAGACAGTATGGTTGAAGTACTGTGCTTTAACAAAACTAAAAATATCACTTACAGAAAACATTTTTACATTTGGATGAAAGCAGCTGGTCCATGTGAAGCTACTTTATACACTGTTGTTAATAATGCATCATGTTATAAAAGCAAACGTTGCTCTTTGAATGTAAAATCCTTGGTTTAAAAAAGTCATGCACAACTTCAAATACATGTAGTGGAATTAAAAGTTTAGATCTCCTGCTGCAGTAAAGGTATAAAACCACAGAACATTAGAGAAAAACTAGAAAATCTGGAATGCAGCCACAATTAATATTAATCCACCCATGCCTTTCCTGCCTTGAGAAGTTAAAACCTGTGTTTAGGTAGAAACATAATGTGTGGTCACGTTCACTTTCAATAGTATTGCTTCACAGCAATGATCCAACTGTGTCAAAATAAAGTTAACTTTTGTTCACTGGTCATCTTTCAAAATACAGCCAGCTTCAACTGTCTGCAGCTCCACTTACAAAGGTTACGTTAGGTGAAGGCAGCTGAACCCATCCATCAACCACACGTGTGTGTGTTGGCTGTGAGGTACCAGCACACTGACATATAAAAGGAGAAAGCCAATGGAACAAAGGTTACCTGAGGAGAGTGAGCCTGTCTCTCTCAGAGGGATGATCATCAAGCCACTGGGAGTAACGAGCGATGGACCACTCTGCTCTCTGTGGGGGATAACGCTCTTTAGATGCTGTAGTTGTATACAGTAGTTTAGGGATTCATTTCTCTGTGTGTGTACACACCTGGTGGGGTGACTTGAGCTCAGATGGGGCTCTGGTGAGGAGAAAGTGCAGCAGGGTGCTGTAGGGGATCAGGTCACCCACAGCTGGACTGCTGGCTATCAGCTCACTGGTCTGAAACAGCAAAGGCCTGGAACACAGAACACACAGTAATATAACAATATGGTAATATACTGTATTCTGGACCATGTAGAGATGATACCACTTCTGAACACTTTCCACAACATCAGTGTTTAATTGGTTTCCTTCCCTCCAGGCAGACAGTTGATAAAATCAACGACCAGAAGCATTCAAAGTTCATTCATGTGTCGTCCTATATAACAGGAGTGCACCACGCTGTAGTTTCTTTATGATACTCCAGAAACAATACTTTGGAAACACTTTCTATGAAGCCCATGTCTAGAATGCTTTAAGTACTGTATCATATTGTGTCTAAAGCATTGTATTATCAGTTACTTGCTTAATAACTATAACTGAAACAACATTAGTTGGTTGAACTGCTTTCTACTGAAAAACAGTCCTTATTCAAAATGCTGAATGTTGATTTGGATGATCACAGGATCCAAGACACTGCTGGTGGAAAGATACACAGCTGTAGAGCATTTCAACAAAACTAGACAGATGTCTCCAAACGTGGACTGACTGCCATTAGAGGGGTGAGCTGTGTTCACATGACTGCAGCCAAACACACTTTGTGTTGGTTTGTTGAACTTTGGCACCAGATTGAAGGCTACTGCACTAACATTCAAGAAATAAGATAGATGAAGTCTGAAGTCGGTACACGACTGCAACAATGCAAAAATAATTCATTATCATTTAATTCATTAATATATATCAGCCTTCAGTTTCAGTGTTCTAACCACTGTTGGCAACATTCACACTGGAGCTGGGAGTCGAAACAGATCAAAATATTATTAGACTTAGTATTAAACTTACAATCACCACACAATGTGATAAATGAGGTAAGACAGGAGGTTAACTCATAGAGACACTCAGAAAACAACAGTGAACCAAGAAGCACCAAACTCCTGTCTTTATTATGTGACTGTGCTTTCATTTGAGTGAAGTGACCCTTTAATCCCACTACACCATGTAAAACATGCTGACAACACAACTCCTCCTCCTCTTTATAACAGAACCAAATAGCACAAATGAATGTTATGAGCACTGATCTTCATCATACATGAGTATACACACCTGAAGGAGCGCAGCATTCTGTACGCTTTCCCCAAATCTGACACTCTCCTGCACAGAGGAGCGACCGCCATCTCCATCTGTCACACACACACACACACGCACATGCACATGCACACACACACACACACACACACACACACACATTACATTACATTACAAACAGAGAAATACATTTCAGTCTGCTCAATGACCTCATGACCTCTGCATCTGCCTCATCATGGACACCAGTGAAGGATTACAATCAGCCTGGAGCAGTCTCATCTCAGCTCACCTGTGCAAAGTCAGCAGCCAGCCTCATCTTGCCACCCTCCCCTAGCGGACGCAGCAGACTGGTGTGGCGGACAAACAGCTCGATGGCCCTCTGAGCAATGGACTCTGTGCTCTCATAGATGAAGTCCACACACTGGAAGTGTCGGAAGTAGTCAGCCATCACTCTGGAGATGAAGCCCTGCAGCTCCTTCATGTACAGGGAGCACGGAACATCTGGCTTATCAGGGCTGGACAGAGGCCTGACACACCCACCCACCCACACACACACACACACACACACACACACACACACACACACACACACACACAGAAAACATCAAAGTATACACTATTAGTGTACACTAATACACTAATTTAAAATGTGCTTCTTTGGATCTGACGGAGCCTCCACTCCTACAATGTCCAGCCCACAATATTATCTGATTGGTAATGTATCAAAATTATTAGCCTATTAACAATAATATAATCTGTATCTGTAAAGTAACCAAATGTATCATTAAGTATGCAGATGACACATTTCTCCTGTCCCTGCTCTCAGGCCCCTCATATCATCATCACAGCTCAGTGCTGCATGAGTTTGTGGAGTGGTGTGATAAGACCAAAGAGACGGTGGTGACCTTTTCCAGCAAGCAGAGGAAGCTGGCTGTACATTGGTACATTCAAATTTGCCTCCAATACTGAGCAGAACCTCAGGAGATGCCAACAGCAGCAGTATCTCCTGAGGAAGCTTTAAGGGGAAAAAAATAAAGACATTCTACAGGCATTTTATTACTATAGAGAGTGTCATGGCTTTCTCCATGAGTCTGCGAAACAGGACATGCCTGCGGACAGTCAACGTCTGCTCTAAAATCACTGAACTGCCGGTCAGAGCACTTTCCACCATGTGTGAGCAGGAAACACTGATGACAGCGCAGTATCCTTCAAGAGCCCTCATACTCTGTTCCCAGCTGCAAACACTGCTGCTGCCTCTTCATGCACAACCCAACCTACCTCAATGCTACTTTGCACCTCATGTAAATACTTTAAATTTCTTATTTTAGTTTATTTGGTCTATTTTATTCTGACCTGTATGTGTCTGTGTACTTAATGCGCTGACTTGTTGGTGTCTGTGTACAACTACTCAATGTGCCTTTAACTGCCCCCCAGGGACAAATAAAGCTGTTTGTATTGAATTGAAATAGAATTTAATATATATTAAAAAAAAATGTGGAGAGGAAGTAAAAAGTAGCAGAGAAATTAAATACTCCAGTCAAGTGCCTAAAAACTGTACTGAAGAACACTACTTGAGTAAACTGTTCTTCTGTTTAGGCCACCACCAGTTCTAAATGTTGACACCAAGATTTACATTTTTACTGCAAATTAATATCTGTTATCAGTCTCATTGATTTATCATAATCAGTATCAGTCCTGAGAAAGGGCAATACTGGTTATGGTGTTACTGTCGCCACATAAGTAACAAGAAACATCAGTAGAGGAGCCGGAGTCATTTCGAGCTCATTGAGAAACAGTGTCTCCATTACTAAGTTAACAATTCATTCCCTGGTTCCTGAAGTGGTTCCTGAGACCCAGGAAAAGTTTCTGTGATGGAAAGAGGCTTGAATGTAGCATACCCCGAGAAGTCTTCCTGGTGTAGTGTGATGATGATGGCCTCTATGGAGTCACTCACTGACTGCAGGAGAGGCAGCACTGCGCTGCTCATCAGGGCCTGCACCCCCTGAATGAGACGTGAGGGGAACAAACAGTGAGGCGGACTGATGTAACATTCTGCAGGAAATGTTAACTCTCCACTCTCACCCTGTTTCCACACAGAAGCAACTTGTGAAGTCAAGTGAGCAAGTACATATACATCGCAGTGAAAAAGTCTTTGCCCCACTTTTACACTAGATATTTTTCACTGTTTTATATATTCATAAAAATAATGTTTGTCTATTTTTCTCCTCATACAAATCAAACCAGAAGACATGTGCAGCTACCTGGATCAGAAATATAGTGTCACTTTGAAAAGGGGTGAAACATCTTTGTTGTCACACTGCAGATCAAATATCCATCCAATAATTGTTTAATGGGTATCCTAGCTTTGTCAGAGGTAGCTCTTTTTTTTCTTTAGAAAACTGCATTCGTAGCTGTGTGGCTCAAGTGTAATGGTACTACATGAGAGACAAAATACAGACCCAAATAACCACAATAACTGTCAGGTAATCTTGACTAAAACTAACAATGACCAAATGACTGAATTTAGAGTAAAATCAACATGATTTTTTTAATTTAAAAAACTAAATAATAATGTCAGGCTTCACAAAGAATGAAACCAACTGTGCATGTCCCAGTTTTCTAATTCACAGTTATGAGGAAAGGATGTGAGCCTCAGGCCTTTTGTAAATTGGCAGAAAGCTCCATTATAATAACATACTCAGAGGACGTTGTCCCCACAGTGTCAGCACAGGAGCGTGTGGATTCCTACCAAAGCATGTGTACTTAGGAAGATTTGCTTCAAACACAAAACCAAACAAACAGATAAATTAGTTTCCTGTGATACCTCCAAAGAAGAAGAGAGGGCCTCTGCAGCAGCTGCTGGACACGACCCCAATCCTGAGACGATCTGCAGAGAGAACAGACAGGAAGTCAAAGGTTTAATACATCCTTTGGGGACATCAGTGCTGGAGATAATTCTAGCTGTGTCTCTCAGCATAGGTTGGACAAATACTGTATGTGTTGTTGTATATTGTGGGTGCATGGAAGCATGTATGATGAAACAATAATAAGTGGATCAAGTATGGATTACTGCAGGCTGATGGGTCAGGATTCCTTTTCTATAGCTAACTGATGCTAATTAGTACAAAAGCACCACCCCACCCTCCTGCCTCCTACTTTCACACGTGAACATTGTAACAGCTGGAGGTTAAATACTTAATGCAGGGGTAATCGGTTTTTCTTTTGCTGTGGCAGGACACAGCATACATCTGTAGCTGAGGAGGCTGTACACACAGCACCTTGACTGCTTGTCCTCTGATCCCCCTTTAATTTCCTTTGCTTCCTTTCACGTGTGTGTTTGTGTGTCCATGTGACATCTCTTAGGTAATAGTCGAATCACATGCACATTTAAGTGCACTGTGTGTCACTGTGTGTCACGCTGGAATTGTCAGCGTCACGCCTGTGGACAGTTGTGAGGAAATAAATGTAGTTAACTAATCTCCAATGACTACACGCTCTACACACAGAAACTATAGTATTATAGTATATCACAAGTATCATAATATAGTGCTAGAGTATACTTGTACTGTTAAACGCACAGGAAAGATATTGACAAAAAAGTAAACTAAACCCAAGTCATGCAACCAGATTTAAAACTAAGAAAAAAAAAAATCTTTGAACTTAAGTTTGAACTTTTACTTTTCTCATGTGTGATACAAGTTCCAGGCAGTTTAGCTACATACACATGGGCTGCAACAAATTATTATTTTCATATCAATCTGGTCAAATAATCTTCTAATTATCATCAAGATTTATCAGTTTGTCTTTATCTATCTATGCTAAGGGAAACTAAAGTGGCACTTTGAAAGGTCCAGTGTGTACAATTTGACGTGGCTGCAAATTGCAACCAACTCAACACCTCTCGTCTCCCTCTCCCTATGGTGGCCGTTTAAAAAAAAAAAGGCAAAAGGTGCTCTGTAGAGTCAGCGTATGGGTCGTCCTTTCTGGGCTACAGCAGAAGTCAAGCAAAGTCAAGTTTCATTTATATAGCACCAATTCACAACACTTTGACATGTCGACTGCAGGGTCTGGGGATCAAACCAGCAACACTTCAATCGGTGTATGACCACTCTACTTCCTGAGCCGACCACAGCCGCCCTGATGTTAAATCGTTTGGTATGTTCATTACCCACTTGGGAACCAGGTCACCTCTACTTCATCAGGTGAGCAGTAATGATCCTGTCATGACTGAGAACAGCCTTCACCTAACATTTCTGTAGCACCTATTCCTGAATGACAAAAAGCCATTGAACATGTAGATGAAGCCAGAAATGATGTCTGACCACAACAGAATATAAATTGCAATGGTGATTCCTCATGATACAATAGGACCACATTATCTCAGTGTTACAGTAACATTTCTCGACTGGTCTATGAGAGCTGAATTTATGTACTTATTGTATGTGTGACTTAAACTCTAAGTGTGCAGGTGGATTGTTCGATTCTGCAGAAGGAACCTCCTACCTTGGCGACAGCCTGCTGTAGGCGGTAGAGGGAGTTCACCACAGCAACGTTTCTCCTCTGGCCCTCCGTTAATGGACCAATCACCTGACTGGCATCGCCCTGAGTACACAGCTGCAAACAGAGGGAGGAGTGAGTGACTGATTGAAAAAGTAAAACTGGACAGACCACAGGGGGGCAGTGGATGGTACAGTCTACACACAGCAAAGCCAACTGTAGATAAATACCAGAATATCCAAAAACAGAAAAGAGATGATCCTTTTTCATTCAGAATTTTAGAATTGCGCACACATGCACGCACACACACAGAGTGCACACAGAGTACACACAGAGTGCACACAGAGTGCACACAGAGTGCACACAGAGTGCACACAGAGTACACAGAGTGCACACAGAGTACACACAGAGTACACAGAGTGCACACAGAGTACACACAGAGTACACACAGAGTGCACACAGAGTGCACACAGAGTACACACAGAGTACACACAGAGTGCACACAGAGTACACAGAGTGCACACAGCCGACACAGAGCTCACACAGAGTACACAGAGTGCACACAGAGTGCACACAGAGTACACAGAGTGCACACAGAGTACACACAGAGTACACAGAGTGCACACAGAGTACACACAGAGTACACAGAGTGCACACAGAGTACACACAGAGTACACACAGAGTGCACACAGAGTGCACACAGAGTGCACACAGAGTACACAGAGTGCACACAGAGTACACACAGAGTACACACAGAGTACACACAGAGTACACAGAGTGCACACAGAGTACACAGAGTGCACACAGAGTACACACAGAGTACACACAGAGTACACACAGAGTACACACAGAGTACACACAGAGTGCACACAGAGTGCACACAGAGTACACAGAGTACACACAGAGTGCACACAGAGTACACAGAGTACACACAGAGTACACACAGAGTGCACACAGAGTACACACAGAGTACACACAGAGTGCACACAGAGTACACACAGAGTACACACAGAGTGCACACAGAGTGCACACAGAGTACACACAGAGTGCACACAGAGTACACACAGAGTGCACACAGAGTGCACACAGAGTGCACACAGAGTACACACAGAGTACACAGAGTGCACACAGAGTACACACAGAGTACACAGAGTGCACACAGAGTACACACAGAGTACACACAGAGTGCACACAGAGTGCACACAGAGTACACACAGAGTACACACAGAGTGCACACAGAGTACACAGAGTGCACACAGAGTACACAGAGTGCACACAGAGTACACAGAGTGCACACAGAGTGCACACAGAGTACACAGAGTGCACACAGAGTACACAGAGTGCACACAGAGTACACACAGAGTACACACAGAGTACACACAGAGTACACAGAGTGCACACAGAGTACACACAGAGTACACACAGAGTACACACAGAGTGCACACAGAGTACACACAGAGTACACACAGAGTGCACACAGAGTGCACACAGAGTACACAGAGTACACACAGAGTGCACACAGAGTACACAGAGTACACACAGAGTACACACAGAGTACACACAGAGTGCACACAGAGTACACACAGAGTACACACAGAGTGCACACAGAGTGCACACAGAGTACACACAGAGTACACACAGAGTGCACACAGAGTGCACACAGAGTACACAGAGTACACACAGAGTACACACAGAGTACACACAGAGTGCACACAGAGTGCACACAGAGTACACAGAGTGCACACAGAGTGCACACAGAGTACACAGAGTACACACAGAGTGCACACAGAGTACACACAGAGTACACACAGAGTGCACACAGAGTACACACAGAGTACACACAGAGTGCACACAGAGTACACACAGAGTACACACAGAGTGCACACAGAGTGCACACAGAGTACACAGAGTACACACAGAGTACACACAGAGTACACACAGAGTGCACACAGAGTGCACACAGAGTACACAGAGTACACACAGAGTACACACAGAGTGCACACAGAGTGCACACAGAGTACACAGAGTACACACAGAGTACACACAGAGTACACACAGAGTGCACACAGAGTGCACACAGAGTACACAGAGTACACACAGAGTACACACAGAGTACACACAGAGTGCACACAGAGTGCACACAGAGTACACACAGAGTGCACACAGAGTACACAGAGTACACACAGAGTACACACAGAGTACACACAGAGTACACAGAGTACACACAGAGTACACACAGAGTGCACACAGAGTACACACAGAGTACACACAGAGTGCACACAGAGTACACACAGAGTGCACACAGAGTACACACAGAGTACACACAGAGTGCACACAGAGTACACAGAGTACACACAGAGTGCACACAGAGTACACACAGAGTGCACACAGAGTACACACAGAGTACACACAGAGTACACAGAGTACACACAGAGTGCACACAGAGTGCACACAGAGTACACACAGAGTGCACACAGAGTACACACAGAGTGCACACAGAGTACACACAGAGTACACACAGAGTACACACAGAGTGCACACAGAGTGCACACAGAGTACACAGAGTACACACAGAGTACACACAGAGTACACACAGAGTGCACACAGAGTGCACACAGAGTGCACACAGAGTACACACAGAGTGCACACAGAGTACACACAGAGTGCACACAGAGTGCACACAGAGTACACAGAGTACACACAGAGTACACACAGAGTGCACACAGAGTGCACACAGAGTACACAGAGTACACACAGAGTACACACAGAGTACACACAGAGTGCACACAGAGTGCACACAGAGTACACAGAGTACACACAGAGTACACACAGAGTACACACAGAGTGCACACAGAGTACACAGAGTACACACAGAGTACACACAGAGTACACACAGAGTACACACCAGTTGTTCAGACTTGACGCAGAAGAGTTGGACGGTCTTGGCAGCATTCTTTGCCACAGCCACAGAGAGGTCTGGATCTACAGATGCTACATTCAGCTCACTGCAAACAAACAAACAAACAAATATGTTGACTGGACAGATTTCAAATCCCACTTTAATAATCCAACCTGACTAATTATCATCATATTATCATCATCATTATCATCTAATTATCATCATATTTGTATCAGTAATAATTAATTTCACATGTTCTTTGAATTTGATTACTATCTACAGTACCAGTCAAAAGTCTGGACACACCTTCTCATCTAATGGTATGTTTTCATTTGTATTATTTTCTACAGTGTAGATTAATACTTAAGACATCATATCAAAACTATGAAGGAATACATATGGAATTATGTGGTGAACAAAAAAGTGTTAAACGAACCAGAACGTGTTCTACATTTTATGGACTACAGGAATGGGTTCAGTTAACAGGTGTGCCTTGTCAAGAGTCCATTTGAGTAATTTCTTGCCTTCTTAATGTGTTTGAGACCATCAGTTATGTTGTGCAGAGGTAGGGTTGGTACACAGTTCTATACAGAGAATAGCCTTACTACTGTTCTAATCCGTATCATGGAAAGAACCAATCAGCTAAGTAAAGAGAAATGACAGTCTTTGAATGTATCTCTAAATGCAGTTGTGAAAACCATCAAACACATGATGAAACTGGCTCTCATGAGTACCACTCTAGGAAAGGAAGACCAAGAGTTACCTCTGATGAAGAGGATAAGTTCATTAGAGCAACCACACTCAGAAACCCCAAATTTCTACGGTTGAGAAAATGTAGTGCCAAAATAAAGGCCGGTCTGACGGCGATGTAAAGCGGTGTGAATTTTCCCTTTACAACACACACTTGAACTGTTATAGATTTTTTAAGGTGAGCCTTGTTTTAGGTGGTTTATTTCTCTTTTTCTCTGGACTCCGTTCACTGCAGTACAAAGCTGAGCGTCTGGGCTGGAGCAACTCTCTACTTCTCCAAACTGACGCCGATTGGTGATTATGGTAGGGAACAGATCGACTATAGATATGTACTTTATATGACCCCACTTCAAAAAACACAAACTATCCCTTTAACCGTTTCATTCATGTTACTGGCAGCGGCAGCATTGAATGATTTTGTCACATCTCGTGGGTCTTGGCTGTGAGGCATGTAGTGCACTTGCCTGCTGATAGTCTTGATGATGCTATCCAGCTCATCACTGGCGGGCGGGTTGCGGCCACCCATAGGGAACACAAGGTTGATAGGATCAAACAGGCGAGAGAGGGACTTTGAGAGGTAGGCTGCCTCATACGGCTGCAGAGAGTCCTTCAGAGCCTTCTCTGGGCTACACACACACACACATTTACAGAGATAGACAGAAAACCAGACACAGTTTATACGTTTAGACAATATTTACAGTATTAGTAACATACATATGGTGGTGTTTTAGTGTTTGTCTTGACACATCTAATTGGCTAAAACTTTGTGCTGACATTTTTAATGGATCGCTTAGAATGCAAAACTAAATGGAAGCAAAAGGCCACTATGTCTCATGCTACTACAATTCAGGGCTACTGTGTGTGTGTGTGTGTGTGTGTGTGTGTGTGTGTGCATGTGTGCGTGTGTGACTGTTGTTTTTCACTCTGCCAGCAGCTCGATTGTCTGGTGTGTCTAACATCTAACGTATGTCTGCTCACCAGCCTCTGTGCACATGCTCACGAGTGCTAATCAAGAGAGGACTTGTTTCTTGTACCTGTCATGTCTTCATTCCCTCTCCGTCCATCTATTACATCACTCCTTTGTTCCTCAGTCCCTCCTCCCTCCTGCACTTCTTCATCTCACCGTCCTCCCTCCTACCTTCTTTTCATAAACTGTCTCTACTACATCCCTAATTTCAAGAAAGTTGGAATGCTGAGTACTGATTATGATGATTTGCTCATCCTGTCGTGGCTGTAGCTCAGGAGCTAGAGTGGGTTGTCCAGTAATCGGATTACTTCATAATGATACAGTCAGAGGAATATTCTGCTTAGGCCTGTGCAAATTGAATAGTCTTGTTCTATGTGTGATATTAATTAGGAACACTTTAAGAAATGACTGTTTTGGAGCAGTGCATCAACATCTCTCACTCTGCAGACTGAGGAGTGCTGATGTTTTAATGTTCACTCTTGTCATCACATTACAACAATAGCAGTGTTTGTTGACTTGTAAGTGAACATGTAACTAAAGCGTTTATCTCAACAAACAAAACAAAAATATGCTCCATAATAAACTTCTCCACCCTGGTTCTGTAGGTGTGATCACAGCCTATGTGGACTCTGATTGTGTTGCTGTCTTTGTGTCTGCTCACTTGTAGTCCTGTTTTCCATGTGTGAAGAGGTCCTGACTGTCTGACTCTGCAGCTGAGATGTCCAGGGATGCGTCAATCCCTCCACTGCTTGTTAGTGCCCCCTGCAGACTGGTGCTGTACTGCTGCAGGCGGCGCCACAGCTCATTGTACAGTCGCAACAGTTTAGGGTACTCTCCTTCAAATGCCTGCTTCAGGAAGGACGAGGCTAGAGAGAGACAAAGAGGAGAGAGCATGCAGTGAGGACAGAGATTATTATGTATGGTAATTCTGAGGGAAGCAACAAGTGAGCAACTAGAACAGAACATTTCACACCTCTGACTAGAGCTTTTTATCCGACCTGCTAAACCTTGTCTAAAGTTAAAAAATACACCTACCCCTCATTATGTTAATGATTCATTGCATCTTGGGTGTGGGATACGTACAACATAAATATGGAGTAGGTGGGAACAATTTATTTTAAAAAACACTCAGTACTTTAACTTACTTAATAGGTCTACCAGATGACCTTCCATTGTCAACTAGCTGCAACGATGTATATCGCCACCTACTGTGGTGGGGTCAGACACGCTTCTGTCAATAAATCGATACTCCCCTGGTGCTTGTGTACTGGGACAATGGCAGAAGTCCAACTAAATGGCCTAGTCAGGCTATGAACGTTGCTCAACTTAAGTGTGCCTATTTTGCCTATTTTTACCGCAACACGTATGTGGCTCTCTGCAAAAATAGAGCTGAAAACAACCTGCAGACACATTAGAGCAGCGTTTCAATTTTATTGTCAACATCTGGAGGAAATGTCACAGACATGAATAGAATACTCACAACAGGAGAGAAGCGTTTTTTTCCCCTCTCCCTTCCTCCCTCTCTATCTCTCTCCCACTTTCTCTTTCTTTCAGCAGGGTAAAGGAAAAATCACATCATTAATCAACAATAATCAAAGTCAAACACCATGTAAAAGGAAAGGACAGACAGGAGCCACACTGCTGCAGCAGCAACGCTGCTGTGTGGACACAAACATGCAAAGCAGCAGCGGCTCAGCAACCCAGACAGTGTGAATGGGTCTAGTGTCAGTTTAGGCTGCAGGCTGCAAATGAAAAATGTGGGCGTATGGAGTTGTATGGAACAGAGGTGAGCTTACCACGCTTCTGTAGCCCATTCCACATCTCACCTGCAGGTTAGCAGTACACTAGCCATTAGCCATAACACACCTGAATCTTTGAAATGACGGTGGTCGAGTTGTATTGTGGGTACAGTAGAAATCATGTTTCGATGAGGAAGAAGAATGAATCAAATGACAAGGATGATATTTCTGAATCTGCTGCAGATTCACAAGTAGCGTTGTTTTTGGCGACCTGTTTTAATTTTAGTTTTAGTCTAGTCTTTGTGTAAAACTGTAATTTTAGTTTTAGTCACGTTTATACTTTTTTTAGTCTAGTCAAGTTTCTGTTGACTAAAAGTCTGAGCATTTTAGTCTCATTTTAGTCAGAATTATCCATGACTATTTTCGTCTAGTTTTAGTCGACAAAAACTGATTACATTTTAGTCTAGTTTTAGTCAATGACAATTGTACTTAAGTCTCTTTTTAGTAATGTAATTTCTATTTTCTGTGTACTTGTCTTGCATTTGCTATGTAGTACCCTTCTCCCCTCATAGGCCAGTGTCATTTGGTAACAGCAGCACACACACACACGCACACAAACAACACACCTCATGTTATTATTCATTATTATTTTTTCTATTTATTTTCTTTTTTGTTTGTACTTCTATGTATTCCTTGTTTTGTTTTCACTCACACACTCACACACACACACAGCTAGCTGACTGTTAGTTTCATGGAGAAGCGTCCGTCCTCCTGTCAGTCCTCCCGACTCTTCCTCACATTTCTGCACTAAAAACAGCGTCTGTCACCGGCAAAACATGTTAACTCACCAAGTGTTGGTGATGAAAATAAATCAGCCCTCCAGACTTCGGGGAACTTTCCCCCAGAAATCAGCCTCTGTCCCCAAGAGTGAGTCAGACAGCATCCAGTTTACTGATGACGATCATGTAATTATGTAATTTAGAGCGAGAAACATAACTTTGTCACTTTCCAGGATGTTTGGTGGGTCAGTATCTCAATCATTACACATTATAACAGCATCCATATGATTAGAAACTGTCCCCAGGTTTAGACTGACAGGTGACACTGGAGGGAACACTGAACCCCGGCTGGCCGCCATCGGTCCCTTTCTTAGTGCCAGACTGAACTCTGTGTCTTGAGTTGTCGTTAATGTTAAGCCACCAGCTGCATCTTCTTAATAATGCCAGGCGGGGGGGATTGAGGAAGTGACGTCGCCTGCGTCTGCGCAGTGCGACCTGACGCAGCACCTGACATGAGACTCAGGAAACAGAAATATTGCAAAATAATAATAATAGTGTGACGAAATAATGTTATTACATTTCGTCTTGTCTCGTTTTGGTCAACGAAAATGAAGAGATACTTTAGCAGAGTTTTTATTTTGTAAACCACATTCAGTCCCGTTTTTATTCATCAACAACATTGGATTATATATTTGATCATAGTTTTCATCACATGACCACCATTTACGTTGCGTCTCGTCTCGTTTCCGTCATGTGATAAAGGTTCGTTGACGACGATATTTAGTCATAATTTTCGTTGACGAAAGCAACACTATTCACAAGCTTGTTTCAAACTGCCAATCATTAGTCTGACAGAGTGGTACATAGTGGTATACACTGGTACATACTGGAGAATTAACTCTTTAAAATGGCTCACAAATCCCTTAATCTTTTTAAAGGCTAAGTCATCTCCTAAAAGCTTTTTTTAGCAAACAATGCTAACAGGGGAAATAGTGCAGTGTTTAGGACAATCTCAGCAGCAGATTAGTCCACATTCAGAGAGTATTTGGGGCAGTAGGACAGTGTATGTGGGAGTATCTGAGCCATTGACATGTTTCTGCTTTTTTTTTTTTTTCCTCAAACAGTTTTCTACTGGAGATCTATCAGACTTTGATACACACAATAATTCAGTAGACACATTCAGTGTTTGCTTGACATTACATGTGAGATTTGATGACTAGTAGAGATCTACAGAATACTATCATTTGATCAACCATGACAAAGAATGGAAAGAGAAGAGGGGAAGATAACAAAAGGGAAACCGAGGACAGTCCGTAATATCATTTATATAAACCTATAGATGTACGCCTTTAAATTACTTGTATATAAAATCCCTCTCTTAATTATTTTTGTTTCAGAATATCTTCAGCACACAGCTAGCGTGCACACACAAAAACACACATAGACACACACCTCATGACAGACACTGCAGGGTTTTCAGTAAAGTGTAAGTGTGAAGCCAAGTATGTTATCAAGCTGCCAAATCCTCCTCTCCTGTTCTCACTTTGTTATTCCTGTAATCAGATAACTCTCCACTGAAACACCTCCATATGATCTGTGTGTGTGTGTGTGTGTGTGTGTGTTAATGAAAGAGAGAGATGTTTTTTTATCATTATTTTTTCCACTCTTTAAGGGTTAGGGGTAAGCTTAGAGAAGAATTAGAGAATTGGTCATTCACCCACTACTGATTTATTCATATTTATAGTCTTTTTGAGATGTTTTAATTTACTTTCAGTTATAAAAGACTATGGAGAGGTGAGGAACAAGACTGAGACAATTAAAACAGAAATCATTTACCATTTACAACTGTTTCTAAAGTGTTTAATTCCTGATAAACACTTGGCTTGAAAATGATCAATTTCTCTCATTGATGTCTGTGTGCTGCAATCAGTAACGTAACTTTCAGATGCACATACTTTAGGAATGGCAGAAAAGAATATTAATATGTGTGGATGGAAAATCAAAAATATATCTCAATGATTATTGTCACTGTATGTTATAAAAATCATATGAAAGTGTTGTATGTCCCTCCATGCCAGGAAATAACATCTATAAGCTAACAATAGATCCCCACAGGCAGCCTTAGCAGATATTTTAAAGTCTTGAGTGGGAGGACACAAAAATAGTCTCTGATTTCATCTAGTTTAGATCATGTTAGACTTGGTAAGTTAGCTCAAGTGATTTACAGTGAACACTGGCAACATGTTTTTAGTTCTTGTTCTCATGGTATTCGATAAGACTAAATCTTCTTCCTTCCTCAGAGTAAAGATTACTGAAATAGATATTTGTATAGAGAATATAAATCATCATTATCATAAGTGGAGTTCAAGGCAAACAGGTTACATCAGTGTACAGGTGAGCTGTGTCATCTTTATTCTAAGTGAAGGAAAATGTGATTCGCAGGTACCACAGCTGACTGCCTGCTTAGTTTATCTTCACCTAAATGACCTGAATGAAGCTTTGTACAGGTACATTTTTAAGACAGCTGTCACAAATGTGCAGCTTTTATCAGTTTAATGGCAAATAATTTACAAGTCAGTATTCAAATACTTTGTTTTGTTCTGCCTTGTTTTTTTGTTTTTGTTTCATTCTCAGCCCCATAAATGGTATCAGTAACAACCCTACTTGAGGCATGCCAGCCCATCGCAGGAGGTGATAACAGAAGAGTTCAGGACGCCTGGTTTACATTTTGTTCCACGGGAGATAAACATGAAAACTGCATTAATACTTCAAGACTGCAGTGTGCCAAAAACTGTTTTAAGACTAATTATTTCTTCCAGACAGACGCTGCTCTCTACTCTGCTGAATGACTTTTTAAAAACTACTGTTGCAGTGAACAAAAACTTGAATTGCCAGTAGTGACTCTATACAAAGCAAGGCTGTACAACGGGCCAACGCCGATTCAAAGCTCTGATAGATTTATGAACAACAGACTTTATGACTTGTAGCACCATCAACTCCCTGCTGTTAACAGTGCTCTTGTTACAGCCCGATGATTACAGCTCACTAAATGAAACCTCCCACTAATTGTTTTTGTTGCTGGTAGTGTAGCAGCTATCTGCAAGAAAACTTTAAGGTTCACACTCTCTGAGTGATGCATATTATCCCTGAATTAGCAGGAATGGAAGAAATGGATGTTCAGTTCATACCTTCAGTTGCTCTGTGAAACTCCTCACTTAGTGTGGTGGTTACATCGTTCCAGAAGGTAAAGAGGATATCAGGCTGACCATCCTGTCATCAAGTACACAGAAGAGAAACACACTGATGATCAGAGCTACAGATCTACTAGGAGGCCTTGTGCCTGACATGAGTCGACAAATTCATGGGAGACACCTTTGGTCTCAGGGTGGCAGCTATAACTCAAAGCAACATAGAAAATATGATTTATTGTTTCATTTTTAGTGAAGTGAATACCTTACAAAACAGCCTGTTTGTGTTGAGACAAATAAAAAGGCCTGTTGCAGCTCTGCTGTCTAGCCTTCTCACCTCTCTTTGCCACATCCATTACATCCTCTGCTTTCTGCACCTTGACTCTTAATCACTGCTTCTTTCTCAATGAACCAATAGGATGTGAGGATAATAGAAAAGAACAGCATGAAGAGGTACAACACTTAGGTAATACAGACCTTGTCTCTACCCCTCCATTTCATGTGTTAATGTCTAGGTGTCGTGTGTCCCGACTCTTGTTGGGGTAGAGGTGTACGGTGCACTGTGAGGGCTACATGGCCCTAAAAATGGCAGTTCTTCAGAGACACGCTTCAAAATGAGGGTTATGAGAACTCTGTCATTTCATTGTATTAAGTTCCCTTTTTTTCACAACTTTCAATCACAACTAGTGTGATGATGACTCGGTAGCTAACCTGCTGGCTAGCTAACGTCACATTGTAATTGCTGATTTGTGCATGACAGTCCCACTTTTGACATATTTCATGTTCATCAGTCAGCCCTCTTTGATGGCTAAAGTCCGGCAGTGAGGTTGCTGCAGTTGGTACAGCTCCTCTAACATCAGAACAGACGGGTAGGAAAGGAGCAGGGGCTACTAATGTTAGCATATAATCGCTCACATTAGTGGCCAGGTAATGAAGGGGTGCTTTTCCTTTTTGTTTGATGGCTCTTTTGATAGTGTGAAGTTGTGAACGAAATGCAGTGTCCTTTTTTTCCCATCTCCATTTGATAAGTGACAAATGGCATTGTGACAATAGCAGTGTTGTCATGGTAACACAGGAGAAATCCCCACAGCTGAAGACGGCCGTCTGGAAATGTCTGGTCTGTTTACAAAAACACCATCGACAACTTCTGATTTCATAAAGAAATTGTCTTCCCAGTTTGCTCTGGAAGAACTTAACTGGCCTGAGCGGAGCCCCGATATACTGGAATGTAGACAGCTGATCAGCATTGGACCCCTAGTGTCTGAAAAGGAGCAAATCCCTACTGCCATCTAAAATATCAAGAGCAATGACTGAAAGTAGTGGAGTGGAGAGCGGAGGCTGTTATAGCAGCCAATGGATGCCCAGGAAAGGACATGTTCAATCATCAAATACAACTGGAAGGCTCAGCTATCCATATACTGCTGGTTGAGAATTAGAATAAAACATAAAATAGAATAAATAATTCCATTATTATTTCAAAAAATGTCTAAAAATGTTCTAGCCTATGTGTAACACAGAAATACCTATTTCTGTAAAACTTAAAGTAAAAATACTGTGATGATGACGGAACTGGACCTCAAGCAGCAGTTACAGTTGGAGGGGCTTAATAGATCAGAGCCTGATCACACCAACATCTAAAAACCAGAATGAACATCGGAATCATTTGTAAAAATGAGAACCAGTGGCTGGCAGCAGGGATAGGAGTATAACGCTTTATCACTTTGAGCTTGGCAGCAGCGTTCAGTACAAGTAGGAGAAATTTCACCTGCTGAGCTGAAAGAAGGAAGCCACAATAGTGAAACCTGGAGGAAATAAAAGTATGAATGATCTTTCACTGGCTTTCAAAACAGAAGAGAGGGTTTTTTTCTCCCTGTAGTATCAGTGGGTGGTTAGAGTTAATTGCTATCACATGGAGAAACCATGATTGAGGGGAGGACAAATCAAGTGATGAACAAGTAAATTAAGGCTAAAAAGATCATGAGGGCGAGCTAACCTGTGTAACTATGCATAAACAAGTCCAGGGGATAGGTGTAACAGCTATTTCTGAACGCAAGACTACGCAAGTGATTGCATTACACAATATTATCCCCGTCAGGATACTTTGCAGCTCATTTGTCAGACACCAGGTGTCTGAATGCTTCTCTTTCTCTACTTGTAATGATTTAATTGGATGCCGCAACTCTACGTTAAGATGTTACTGCTGATGTGATGTGTGTGTTCAGTCATGTTTCTGTGGACACATGGCACTCTCTTCCATGAGGAGTGATAGTGCAGCTGTGCTGCTGAGAAGCCTTGCATTTAGACATGTCATTAGGTCTCCAACTCACACCTCCATCTCTGGGTAATTGGTGAGAGCTTTGTTTCCATAGCAACAGTCTCCTGCTCTGATTTGTACATCTATGTTTCAGTGGGGGTGAGACAGTGAGACACTGCTGATGGTCATGGTAATGTGTTAACTATTGATACTACTCCTGTTTAAATGGCCAGGAGCTGGTAGCCTGCTTTCTTTCTTTCCTTCTTGATTACTTTTTTGCTTTCCTCTAAATAGACCTGTCTTCTAACAATGACCAAAGAATGTAGCATTTAAAAAAACTCTGAAACCAGTTTCATAATCTAGACATATTACATGCTCTACAAGGCTATCAGTGGAGACATTCATTTAAATCAGTAAATACTTAAACATTTAATTTTCTGTCTTTTTCAGTTTTCTTCAATTGCTTACAAACATCAAACACCAGTGCTACTACCATACTGCATTACCAACAGTTCCCCTCCAAAACTCACTCAGACCACAAAAACACTTCATACACCAACACACAGTCACAACAGCAAGCATGGCATCATTGATTACCTTTCGTATTTAGAGTTTGAATGATTTTGCATAGACAGTTTATGAAATATCTGACAAACATTTAACTAAAGATACTCTAAACCATATGTGTCAAACTGATCCAGTAAAGGGCCATGTGGCTGCAGGTTTTCATTCCAAACAAGCAAGAACACACCTGATTTGGATCAGCCAACCAATCAGCCAACCAAGCAAGAACACACCTGATTTGGATCAGGTGTGTTCTTGCTTGGTTGGAATGAAAACCTGCAGCCACAGCGGCCCTTTACTGGATCAGTTTGACACAACTGCTCTAAACCAACACAACTAACCCAGTAATAATTAAAGAAGTGCATCGGATTGGCAAGCCACCAACAATTGAACAGATGTTTCCCAGAGTGTTGATCATGAAATTCCATTTCTTTTTTTATGACTCAAGTTTTTATTATGTTTTGTTTTTACACGACCACCAACAAACAAATCAACAACAACAAAAAAAAACAAACAAACAGTGGGCACCTTGACCCAACAGAAACACAACAAATACAACAGAACAAAACATAGAGCCCAAGGCAGTGTTGATGTGACTGAAGTAGAGACTTTAGCATAAAGTTAGTCCAATGTCCACTGTACCACTGTCACATGAGGATCCATAATCTTTAATCATTGAAATCCACATTATGTCCATGTGCTCATTTGTGAAGCGCCATCATGATCATAAATATTGCAAATCCTCCAAAAAGGGAAAGATATGTGTATATATACACACACCCGTATATACATACACACATACACACCTACATCACAAGTAGATTCATTGAAACAAGGGTTGACACAGGTGAATAAAATACCAGTTGACAATAGAAAATTGGGGAAGTAATAAGAAGAAAAAAGAAAGAAAAAACAAACAAACAGAAAAAAATGAAATGAAAATGAGCCTATCAGGTCCCGTGTAATGAGTGAAATTGCAAAAACTTTCCCCATTTATCATTATACTTCTCTACCTCATTCATCAGACTATATGAGATTTTCTCAAATGCTGCCACCTTACCCAGTTCTGAGACCCACTCCTGAAATAATGGGCCCACAGCATCTTTCCACTTTCTCATTATCATCTGTTTGCCAATCATGATGCTTGTCTGTACCCAGTTAGCTAAAGGTTTTACCAAGTGGTTGATGGCTTTAGGGTTCCCCAATATGTATAGTTCGGGACAGAGTTTGTAGTCTATCCCCGCTATCTCTAAAATATAATCATGAATCCTGGTCCAAAAAGCCTGTACTTTTGGGCATGACCACAATGCATGTACTAAATCCCCTGTCACCCTGTTACATCTCCAGCATTCTGGGGTGTCCTTAAGCCCTAGTCTAAATAACCTGCTAGGATACCAGTAATATCAGTTGAGAATTTTGAACTGTGTTAGTCTTATTCTGATGTCTCTGGAGACATGCTTAGCAATACCAATAATTTTGACCCAATCTTGTTCTTCAATAACAACGCCCAAATCCTTTTCCCACATTGCTTTTAGGGCTGTGGTGTTACTATGGCAAGAATTGTTTATAAGCATAGAATAAAAGTGGGAAGCCTCATGTCCCAGCTCTGCAATGCGCAAGATATCTTTCAGAAGGTCCAGGCTCTGGGGGGAGGCCTGTGGGGAGCCAAAGGTGCTAACCAGGAGGTGTCTTAATTGAAGGTATCTCCAAAATTGATTATTAGCCAAACCAAACTGCTCAACCAAGTCACTGAAAGACTTAAGTATGTCTCCTTCATATAAATGACCCAGAGTATGGATCCCTTTATTCACCCACTCTTTCCATATCACTGAGGATTTGCCAATTAGGAGTTTGGGATTGTCCGATAATCCGGAGGACCTACTTAAATATGGGTTTATTTTAGTAATACAAGCCACTTTTTTCCAAATTTCCTGTAAATGAGAAATGATGGGATGAGATCGAACATTTGGTGGCATTCTAGCAGACAAAAACAGCAATGGGGGAAATGAGGTGCAGAGTGATTGTTCTATTGTGTACCATGGGGGAGCTCTTTCTGGGGGAAGTGCCCAATGTGCCAGGTGTCTCAAGCTAAATGCATAATAATAAAACAGCATATTTGGAAAGCCCAAGCCTCCTTTTTCTATCGGTTTTTGTAATTTTCCTAGATGCATTCTTGGCTTTTTACCATTCCAAAGAAACTTTTTGCAAAGTACGTCGAATTGTTTAAAGTACTTGATAGGAATATTCAAGGGAAGAGACTGGAGAATATAATCTAATTTGGGAGCACAGTTCATCTTGATAACATTAACCTTGCCCCACAAAGAGAGATAGAGCGGTGACCACCTTTCCATATCTAAGTTGATTTTTTCTAGGAGTGGATCTAAATTGCATTTCACTATGTCACTGATTTGTCTGGGAATAAGTATTCCTAGGTATGTAATTCCCTTGAGGAGCCACTGGAATGAGCCGGGTTGAAATAGTGATTTGGGGCAATATGAGGTCAGGGGAAGGGCCTCCGACTTTGCCCAGTTCACCCGATAGCCAGAAAAGCTTGAGAAAGATTCTATAATTCGGAGTAGAGCGGGGACGGATTTGCCTGGGTTCGTGATGAAGATCAAAATATCATCAGCATAAAGCATAAGTTTATGTGCGGAACCTCCAATCACGACACCAGGCACATCAGGATCCTTGCGAACTGCCGCAGCGAGGGGTTCTATTGCTAGGCAGAATAGCAACGGAGAGAGCGGTGAACCTTGCTGGGTCCTACGGCCAAGCCCAAAATACGAGGAGGCCACCCCATTAGTTTGAACCGCTGCCTGAGGTGCATTATATAAAAGTTTCACCCATTTCGTAAATGTTTGTCCGAAGCCAAAAGTCTCCAGGATCTGAAAGAGATAACGCCATTCTACACAGTCGAATGCTTTTTCTGCATCAAGGGAAACAGCTGCTATTGGTGTATTATTGTTCCTGACTGACCACATCACATTTATCAAACGTCGAATATTGTCAGAGGCATATCTTTTACCAATAAATCCTACTTGATCAGGGTTTATTAGGGTGGATATGACTCCATTAAGGCGATTCGCGAGGATTTTGGAAAGTATTTTGACATCGAGTGATATCAGAGAAATTGGCCGATAGCTGCTACAGTTAGTAGGTTCCTTGCCTTTTTTCAATATAAGAACTATCAGGGCCTGGCATTAGGTAGGGGGCAGTGTTCCCCGACTGAAGGCTTCATTATACATCTGCAGCAGTAAGGGAGTGACCTCCTCTGAAAAACACTTGAAAAATTCGGCCGTGAGACCATCAGGTCCTGGTGCTTTGCCTGCCTTCAAAGTCCCAATGACCTCCGATATTTCATCGGCCATAATTGGGGCATCTAGTCTATCTCTCTGATCAGGTTTTAGCGTAGGAAGATCCAATTCCTCCAGGAATTTGATCATTTCGTCTTGTGTACTGAATGATGATGAGGAATACAGTCTCATGTAGAATTTCCCAAATGCTTCATTTATATCAGTTGGCTTTGTCATGAGAGCCCCCTCCTCAGACTGAACAGCAGTAATTGTGGCCATGGACTCTTGTTGCTTAATATAGTGAGCTAATAACGTCCCTGCCTTGTCCCCGGATTCGAAATATTTTTGCCTGGCTCTGAAAAGTCCAAATTCGACCTTCTGTGAGAGTATATGATTGTACTCATATTTCAACTTTGTAAGTATTCCCAGATTATGTGGGGAGAAGTCCCGTTTCAATTGTTGCTCAGCCTCCTCCACTTTTTTCTCCAAAATTGCTAACCTGCTCATGCTCTGTTTTTTCTTGTAAGATGAAAACAGAATTACGTGACCCCTTATGAAAGCTTTAAAGGCTTCCCAGGTTGTACCTGCTGACGGGGAGGAGGGGACATTAGTTTCAATGAAAATATCAATTTGAGTTTTTAACATTGCTTTAAAGGCATTATCTTGCAGGAGGGAGGAGTTGAATCTCCATCTAGTAGATTTTTTAACACTATCAGCAGGAACCAAATTAAGCGACACCATAGCATGATCTGATACTAATATGTTCCCAATATCGCATGACACTGTACATGGAAGCACTTCTTTGGAAATAAAGAAATAATCAATCCTTGTGTACACGCCGTGCATCGCTGAGAGAAATGTATAGTCTCTTCCTGCCGGGTTAAATAGTCGCCATACGTCTACGAGACCCAGGGCAGAGCACATTTTCTTAACTACAGTAAGTGACTTAGGTGGTTTAACTTTGCTGGGGCTACTCCTGTCAAGGATTGCATCCATTACCATGTTCATATCCCCTGCCCATATAATAGGGTAGCTGCCCATATCAATCAGATTACACTCTAGCTTGGCGAAAAATCCAGGGTCATCATTGTTTGGGGCATAGGAGTTTGCTAATATTAATGTTCTCCCCTGTGAAATTCCATTTCTTGATTGGCAAAAAGTAATGGAGGCTCCAGGAGAGATGAAAACAGTGAAGTACCATCAGCACAAAGTAATGTTCTCTACAGTCTCCATTGAGGTGCACAGACAACGGCAGCGGTTTGATAGGGTGAACAAACACCTACAGCCGTGGAACACTGAATACAGACTCGGATATCCACACAATCTGGCGGTCATGTACAGAGGACAGATGAAGATCTGCATCTCAAAATGGATTTGTGAAAAACAGACAGGCATTGCATAATATACAGCGAGTACAGAATATCATCCACGGGGAAAAAAAGGTGCTGAAGATGGCTGCATTCTATCATTGGATGACAGAGACGAATGGCCTCATTTATTTGATGTCCTAAATTCTGTCAGTGGATTAAAGTACTCTATTGCAAACCATCAGCTAAAATTATTACAAATAACTAAATTTCAGAATCCTGCAGTCTGTCTGTCTGCTTCCTCGTCAGGGTTGTCCACTGTCGCCATTGTTATTTGGCAATAGCAATCAGGAATCATCCAGGGATAAAAGGAATTAATATTTCAGACCAATAACATCAGAGTTCTTTATTTGCCCATGACATACTGTTTGAGTTCAGATCTAAAGAACATAATACCGATTCTGATTTATATGACTGACCATACAACTTGAAAATGTTCCAAATTGATCAATCAGTCTAACTTTTTAATTCTTTTTCTCAATGAGCAAGAAAGAAATAATCCAACAATTCAGCTCCTTTCCACAGTATCTAGAGGTGGGTTCAAGTATTTAGTGTTTAATATTATCCCTCAAATTAAAAGCATGAAACCATGTGGCTATGACCCTTGTTGCTCAGGTAAAGGACAGCTTGGATAGATGGATGACTCTCTGCCTCACACAGACAGATGGCAGAATCAGTGTTATTTAAAAATAATGTTCTCCTCAATGTTTTAGATTCATTCCAATCAATTCCTCTTAAACCCCAGCCAGCCTTTTTCTCCAGCACGGAGAAAGCACTCATTAACTCTATCATGAATAATAGAGATTATAATTAAGACTTTGCTTAATGCTAAAACAACTACCATATGATAGGTGTGGGCTATAGCTACCCAACCTCTTTGATACTTTAGGACAGCTTGGCTTTGATCTACCTTTTTCTGGTTCTCTGACCCTTCCAATCTACCTTGGGTCCAGAGAGAAAGAAGGTGCCAGAGGACTGACTCTTGATACATGTCTTTGGTCCGACTCGCTCAAAAGGCTTTAGCAGAGCACAGCTAATCCATGTGTTATTAGAGCTTGGTATAAATCACAACGTTTGGGAAATAAAATTGATCCAATATAAGTGGTTTATGAGAATATATATACAACTCCTATATAAAACTCATTAATTCAATCCCAATATCCCAGACAGTTGTATAAAATGTAGAACAGAGAATGGAACCTTCTCATTTGGAAGTGTAAATGCATTCTACATGATTTCCAACATCATTCAGAAAGAAATCCCTGTACGCCCAGAGGTTTGTATTGTAGGTCTTATTCCAGAAGCATAAACCCTGAGAATTTATGAGTCAGTTGGTTGACCTTTGCCTAATACAAGCCAAACATCTTATTGCTAGACATTGGAAGAGTGTCTGTTGTCCATCTTTGAACCTGTTGATTAATGAGCTTTCTTCTTGCATACATACACAAGCAAACAAAAAAGTAATATCTTTCATAAAATATGGGATTCATTTCTTAAATTTTCAGAATTAAGACCTCATAACCTGTGTTTTTTTTTGTATGTTTGTTTTTTGTTGTTGTTTTTGCCCCTCAATGGACAGACGTGTATGTATGCATACAGAGCTTTCAGCTCTCACTTTACTGTCAATATTCTGCTGAGACTTTCTGTATATTTCAACATGGTTACTGCACAGATACACACACCTTTCTGTTTTTAATGATTTTTAACAACCACGCTGTGCTTTGCTGGTGGTGGAGTATGAATGATGAAAGAGCCCAAGCATTTTGCAAGATGTGGTCATTAAATGCATTCTGAGTGAAAACAATGAAAAGTGGTTCTCAGTTTCTTCCACATCTTCTGTTTCACTGACTCTTTGAAGAGTTTCAACAATGGGATTTTAAAGTTGACCAGTGCATGTCAGCAATCAAAACAAACTATAACAACTACATGGCCAGATTGGAGCCTTGCCACTGCTGTCCCAACTACAGCTATAACTACTGCTATTAGACTGAAACCACAGCAGTAGAGCCCACCCACCTTGATGATCTCATCGATGAAGCACACATGAGTGACCGGGTCTCTCTTCTTCATCAGAACCTTCTGCAGATGTTGCACCTGAAAAATATGCAGCAAAGAATCGTTCAAAACTTATTTATCAGTTTTGCTGACCGCATTGGGTTATGTTTTTGATGGGTTAATGAGCAATCTGTGAAGGCTGGACAGTCCGCAGGCATACCTGTCTACATGCAGCACATATCTGGTCCATCAGTTTCTCCAGGTTGGTCCACAGAGCAGCACGAAAAGCTGCAGTGTTGCCTGGCGTGGGCAGCACTGCTCTGCCCGGTGCACCTGGGGGAAGACGTTAATTAAGTGCAATGTTTTTGTTTATTTGATTGAGTAAAAATGAGATAGTACTGGTTCACAAAGAACAGATGACACAACAAAAGCCTTGATTCTCCAAGGTAATCAGGGAGTCAATAAGAGAAACCTTTCTGACATGTCATGATACATTTATTCAATAACTAATTCACATTTTATTTCTCATTTATTAAAGGTTATTTTTCTTAATTAGGCCTTAAATCCGATCAAACAACCCAAACCAGCTGTCTGTCAGTACTTTTTGACTTCTTGTCAGTGGCTCGCTGACGTTAATCATCTATATATCAAGATACATGCATTATTCCCTGAGAACAAGAACACTGCAATCTTGCAATGTTAAAGAATGTCAAATAAAAATATTCCTGGATCTGTTCCTTTATCTGGATCCATATTCAAGTTAATCTCAGTGTGTTGTACATGGTAATGAAGGAAAATGTTACACAGTATTTGGACAGTGTAACTCTATGACACAGAGAAAGCAGATTGATGAAGGTTGGCAACACACAACCAATCCAATCAGAGTTGGTCTGGATGTTTTTAAGATTTCTGGACGATAAGAAAAATACAGAATATCACCAGACCTTAAGACTTTCAACACACATTTTAAAAAAAATTTCTATCTATATACAGTACATTTATTTTACAAAATGATATAATCCCTAAAAATGCAAAAGGCCAGAGGAAGAAACCTTCGCTGATCGGGGCTGGTTCGCTGAGGCACAGTGTGCATTAATTAGAATGATGATGAGGTGATGAAAATAACATACGCGCTCCAGCCAGAATTGGCTATTCTCTGTGGCCATGAAATAATAATCTATTTTAGATCAAGGAAACTTGTGAACTAGGTCAATTCATAAAATGTCATTGTCTTTCATCTTTTAGAACTGAGGGCAATGTTTCCAGCGTGCATTTTAGTCAAACTTGTTAATCAAACACATCCTCCTTGGATGTTACCTCTGGGGTTGGCCGGTTGTGTCAGGCCCTTGATGTCCAGCGCACTAGTGATGTTGTCCTGTATGGTGGTCCTGTAACCTCCCACTACAGAGCTGATAGTCTCCCTGAGACTGCCCAGGTTATAGAAGACCTGCAGGGCTGTGCCGACCTGGGTGGGATTCTGGAGAGAGGATGACAGAGGGACAGAGAGAGAATTTGGCAGTCGTCCATGGTTCTGTTTTTAGCTAAATGAAATCAACTTAATGGATCTGGGAGTTTCACACACAGACACGCAATAAACCAGAGAGTAGAGGTGACAGCAGCGTCTAAAAATACAACTTGCACTGATTTAATGAGATAGAGCTGTGAAAATGTAGCAAGGCAAAATCAAGATGAGAACAAGTGAAGAGATAGGAAGAGAGAAAAGAGAGGAGGCACAGAGGTCAAATCCAAAAATATACCCACTGCACTTTATTTACAGCGTATATGCCTCAAACCATTCTGCTCTTCAACTTGTATTAATTTGTTAATGAGGGTAATCTCTGACATAATTCTAGAGATTGAAGGTTTTCCAGTTGTGCCTCACTGTTGTATGAACCTAACAGGACCTTTACAGAGACTCCAGCGGTTACATCCTTTGTTTCAGTGAAGACTCTTTTTTAGAGTTCAGACGAAAATGAAACTGAAAATAAACTGAATCTGAATGCATCACCACAGATCTGTTCTTTTCTAAACAGGCTTACCCGCTTTGATGTCAATCTATTAAAACAGCAATAATCATCAATAATAATTCTGTTTCATAATAATCTGAGGTAACAACAACAAAAATTTAAAAAAACTTTAGCTTCCAAATATCCACTTTATATAGTAGTTCATAGTAGCTCATTTAAAAAGGACTAAGGAGAGGTAGCAGGTCACATCATCTGTCCCCACCCACACTCCCCTGTGTTACTGACTGCTGCAACTTTTAGTCCCTGGGGCTCAACTAATTTCATATTCTTTGGATAAAGTAGAACTACATGTCACTGCAAACTGGTTGTCGTTTACATGCACATCTGTCCAGACTGATAGAATATATGTCAGGAAAACTTTGAAGAAATGTAATAAAAAGTGTTTATTTTGGAAAAATGCAAGTTCTCACTGTGCTGACATGTTTGATTCACTGAAATATTTCCAGTGAGAAACATGCTGTAAAACCACCTTTACAGTTTACACAGTAAAGTACTGTGGTTACATTTTCGTCTCAGGTGCGAACAATGCTCAAGTGCTGCTTGAACAGACATAAAATCAGTGTGTCCACCAGGATGTCATGTCAACACCACTGCTGATCAGAGCTGGAGCTGATAAACACCCCTGGCTATGGTTGAGTCACTTGACCCATGAATGATTGCTGATTGCACTCTGTCCACTAAAGACAAGGATTTTTGTCTGGTGTAAAAGGGTTATTAGAGACTGTTTCACTGAAGAGTACAGAGGACTGATGGAGAGCTTCATCACATGGTGCAACAACAATCACCTGAAGATCAATATGAACAAAACCAATGAGCTGCTGTTGGACTGCTGTGGTATGTCTCTTAGTGTGTAATTTCATGAGAGAAATGAAAACAGAACAAGCTGTAGCCATGACAGCAGACAATGTTTCCCCATGTGAAATATGGTCACCATCTCTGCTCTGTTCCACAGGTATAGCTTTGAATAATGTCCACAGAATGTTTCTGCAGAACTTTGTGGCAAAGTGAAGATGAGCTTTTATCTTATGGATACAAAATGTCATTACCTCATAATTGTATCTTATTAGAATTTGTATGAAATTGGGCATAAACGCCCTGAAGGTGTTACTGAGATAATGTGTTCATGAGAACAGGATGGACAACTCAAAAAAACTTGGGCCGATGCAGAGGCATATAAAATATAGAGGCAATCTTAAACATGAGAGGAGAAGAGGAGTTCTTCTACGTGGGTCAGCTGAGCTCCCACTCAGCAGATGGGCTACAGGGTCTCTGCTGGCACAATCAGAGCACTGAGGTGAAACTAGCTCCCACACAGCCCAGGCCGCATGTCCAACTGCTTACATAACATTCACAATAAACAACTCCCAGGCTTGATATAAGAAGCTGTCACTGTGTGTTTATACACTACATGTGTGTATCTGTGTGTGTTTCTCTACAGCCCCATATGTCCACACACATAACACAGTGACAGAAGTTCTACTCCAGCAGTAGTCTTGGTAAAAATACTTCTACTGAGGGTGGGTGGAATACACAGGGGAGAGCAAAGTGTGTGTGCATGAGTATATGTGTGTGTGACAGACTGTGTGTGTGTGTGTGTATGTGTATGTGTATGTGTATGTGTGAGAGAGAGAGAGAGAGAGAGAGAGAGAGAGAGAGAGAGAGAGAGAGAGAGAGAGAGAGAGAGAGAGAGAGAGAGAGAGAGAGTGTATGTGACTATATGTCTAATTTTGGAAACACAGCTTATTGTATGGACATATGAGTAAAAACCCTAAACTGAGACAATTATTTGGCGATAACTGTAAAGTAACTGTATCCTGCAACTTCACTCTGCCACCAGCAGCTTCTGACACACCTGCTGAACTTCTTTGTTCACACCGCTCAGGCACATTCACGCACACACAGAGACAAAAACATAAATCCACCAACTTAAAATTGAATTTCTTTTTTAATTCAGTGCAAAGCAACTGCAAATGAGGTCAACACTTCCTTCAAAGATGTTTTTTTATGAAAACAGGCCTCCACATCCAGTCAGTTCTTTAGTTTTTATCCAAGCTTGCAGGCCGCCAATGGTTTACTTACAGGAGGTCAGCAGAACCTCAAGCCTCCTATGTACACTGCTTTTCATTTTTTAAGTCTGTGTAAAACAAATTCAGCCATTTTCTTCTAAACACATTAAATAGGTCATAAATGTATCTCCTTAAAACATGTAAAAAGCATTCAACCATTTAGAAATTAATTTTGAAGCTAGGCTCACAAACTGTGTTTCACCATTTCTGTGTTCAGGATTTAATGGGCGGGTCAGAAATCATGCAAATCATGGCCGCGTTATGTAACACGGCCATGATTTGCATAAACCCAGCCCTGCTGCAGAAGCCACATAAATACACTCAGCACATTAGTTTTGTGGTTTTTCTGCTGGCTCTCCAGTCTTGGATGGCATCTCTTAGAATAGTTTGCAGCTAGTCGGCACTCGATCAAGCATTTGTGTGCGTGTGTGGTTTTTTTTGTAATAACTCAAAATAATGACGGTACTTCCAGCTACAAAACGCTCATCTCTCTCCTCCCTCCATGTTGTTTGTGTTGCTGCGTGGTTTTACACGTGAGTGAGTGTCCTCGTGCAGAAAACGTGACTTCTTGAGCATGTGACATCACTCCCCAAGATGCAAGAAGAAAAGCTAAAATAAATATTTTTACTGAGGAAAATGAAGAAAATAATAGTAATGCACAGTGATTTGAATAAGTAATTTTAATCTGATTAGTGGTTTGGAAATATTACCGCGTTAGATTACTCCTTACTGACAAAAGTGGTCAGATTAGAGTAACACCTTACCGGCATCACTGATTGTGTAGTGTAAGTGCAACATGGAGCTTGAGAATGTCCGTTATAACAACCACGTATGAAAAAAAAAATGTCAGGTTTAAATCGGGCTCCGGCTCATAATTACAGTTAATGTGTCGGGCCGGGCGGCTCAGACACAACGGGCACAGGCTCGGCTCGGGTCTGCTCGGGTCTGGTCGGGTCAGGCTTGATTTTTTTGGGGCCAGATCTAAGCTCCAAGTGTAAGTGTGTGCGTATGTACGTTATAAATATTGTACATTTTGCCATTTAAATGCATGTTGCTGAAGGTGCAAATCCTGACAGTGATTTTACACCATGCATCCTGTCATGCCCATGTAATGTTAGCAAATGTTATTGCATTTAATCATGACATGATTTGGCCTCATTCCCTGAGCGGAGTCCATCTGACAGCACAATGATAATCCACAGGTAATATTTTATGTGCACCAATATAGTTATGACAAGGAATTATATGTAGACTGGGGTGTTACGTTTGTGTGTAATGTAAAACATGGACTGTGAGGAACGAGGCTGAGCACTATCAGTGTCTGACTCAGACTCAGTTTCTAGCTCTGATGGCTCAAACAGGTCGGACTGGGTCCATCCGATGATGCTGCTAGCTTCCATTGTTACTGTAGGTTAGGTCCTTGTACAGTACAAGGATGCAGCTCCTCTCCTGCACGTGGGCGTGGCTCCAGCACCTCTAACTGACACGCCCCCAGCATTTCACAGCAGAGAGAAGTGCTTGTTTTTCCATGATTTTGAGACAATATTTTAATCTTTCAAATTTGGCTCAGTGGTCAATGACACATGTTTCTGTGGTATGACAAACTCATAACATAAATTTATTTCTGCTTTACATGGACTTCAACAGCAATGAACTCTATTGGAAAAGGTTAACTCCTGTCATACAAATGATGCAAGTTGAACTTCTGAACTGCAAGAGTGGATTGTTTGTCTTTATGTGTCAGCCCGGGAATCAACTGTCAACCTGTCCAGGTCATACACCACTTCCTGCCCAGTGTCAGCTGGAATCAGCTCCAGCTCCACGTCACCCTCCAGAAGAAAAGTGGTTGTAGATGGATGGATGGATGGATGGATGGATGGATGGATGGAAGGATGGAAGGATGATGTGTATATTTGATAAGAAGGAAGACTGTGGCTATCAATATTAAAATAAAATAGTGTATAATATAATAGTTTAACCAAATTTCAATGATCCTTTTGTGTGTGCATTATGCGTCACAAAATAAAGATAACATTTTAAAATCAAGGACATTGTTTCAATTTAAAAAAAAAAAAAAAAAAAAAAGCATTAGACTGCCAAAAATGATAAAGACAGACTGGCAGGTGTGCAACTTAAACTTTAAAAGGAAATTGCATGCCCTGCTTTTATTTTGAATTAGGAGGCTATATATACAGTGGGTATGGAAAGTATTCAGACCCTTTTAAATTTTTCACTCTTTGTTTCATTGCAGCCATTTGCTTAAATCAAAAAAGTTCATTTTATTTATCATTAATGTACACTCAGCACCCCATCTTGGCAGAAAAAAACAGATGTAGAAATTTTGCAAATTTATTAAAAAAGAAAAAATGAAATATCACATGGCCACAAGTATTCAGACCCTTTGCTGTGACACTCATATTTAAGTCACATGCTGTCCATTTCTTCTGATCCTCCTTGAGATGGTTCTGCTCCTTCATAGGAGTCCAGCGGTGTTTAATTAAACTGATTGGACTTGATTAGGAAAGGCACACACCTGTCTATATAAGACCTTACAGCTCACAGTGCATGTCAGAGCAAAAGAGAATCATGAGGTCGAAGGAAGTGCCCAAGGAGCTCAGAGACAGATTGTGGCCAGGCACAGATCTGGCAAAGGTTACAAAAGAATTTCTGTGGCACTCAAGGTTCCTAAGAGCACAGTGGCCTCCATAATCCTTAAATGGAAGAAGTTTGGGACAACCAGAACTCCTCCTAGACCTGGCCGTCCAGCCAAACTGAGCAATCGTGGGAGAAGAGCCTTGGTGAGAGAGGTAAAGAAGAACCCAAAGATCACTGTGGCTGAGCTCCAGAGATGCAGTAGGGAGATGGGAGAAAGTTCCACAAAGTCAACTATCACTGCAGCCCTCCACCAGTTGGGGCTTTATGGCAGAGTGGCCTGACGGAAGCCTCTCCTCAGTGCAAGACATATGAAAGCCCACACTGAGTTTTCCAAAAAACACATGAAGGACTCCCAGACTATGACAAATAAGATTCTCTGGTCTGATGAGACCAAGATTGAACTGTTTGGCATTAATTCTAAGCAGTATGTGTGGAGAAAACCAGGCACTGCTCATCACCATCCCAATACAATCCCAACAGTAAAACATGCTATGGGGGTGTTTTTCAGCTGCAGGGACAGGACGACTGGTTGCAACTGAAGGAAAGATGAATGCTGCCAAGTACAGAGATATTCTGGAAGAAAACCTCTTCCAGAGTGCTCAGGACCTCAGACTAGGCCAAAGGTTCACCTTCCAACAAGACAATGAGCCTAAACACACAGCTAAAATAACAAAGGAGTGGCTTCAGAACAACTCTGTGTCCATTCTTGACTGGCCCAGCCAGAGCCCTGACCTAAACCCAATTGAGCATCTCTGGAGAGACCTGAAAATGGCTGTCCACCAGCGTTCACCATCCAACCTGACAGAACTGGAGAGGATCTGCAAGGAAGAATGGCAGAGGATCCCCAAATCCAGGTGTGAAAAACTTGTTGCATCACTCCCAAGAAGACTCATGGCTGTATTAGCTCAAAAGGGTGCTTCTACTCAACAGTGAGCAAAGGGTCTGAATACTTATGACCACGTGATATTTCAGTTTTTCTTTTTTAATAAATTTGCAAATATTTCTACATTTCTGTTTTCTTCTGTCAAGATGGGGTGCTGAGTGTACATTAATGAGAAATAAAATTAACTTTTAAGATTTTAGCAAATAGCTGCAATGAAACAAAGAGTGAAAAATTTAAAGGGGCATGAATACTTTCCATACCCACTGTATATATACCTGTGTCCATTTGTTTGTTGGTCAGTTGGTTGGTTTGTCGGCATGATTTCACATAAACTACAGAAGACATTTCTACAAAACCTGGATGGAGGATAGCTCTAGAGCCCATTAACCAACCAATCAAAATCACTGACATTAATTTCTCAAAGAATATTGTATCCCCCTGAGAAATTAATGTTCCATTCAAGTTTCTGTTTTTTTGTCTTAATTTCCTGCAGGAGGTTGAAATTGAATTGAACAGTGTGATGGGAGGTCGGATTAGATGTCCTGTGATATTAAGAAGGAGAAGGTTGTGTCACGTAATTCTGATCAGCTCAAACTAACTCTAGGCTGATTAACATTTTTATCATCTCTGCATTTGGAAAAAAGACAAGCACAGCATGACTGCACACAAGCTGAAACACTACAACAACACTCTCCTCGACATGGACAACATGTCATCATGGACACTGAACAGACACACACACACACGCTAGAACATGCTTCCTTTAATGGGACACTGTCCCCTTGAGAACAAGGCTTTCTGGGGCAGATGAAGGTTAGCAGAGCTCACATGCGCTCCCTCTCTCACGTCTCAAGTATATTACAGGACAACACATATACCATGTGTTCATCTCTCTTCAACTGTTCTCCTTCTAGTTAACTTACAACCAACAGCTTAACATAGTTTTTAGAATAAAATGACATCACATTTCCTTTTTTGCTTTCAGAAATATGAATTTAAAAAAATATAGGACTTGACAACGATGAAAAACACAAAGGTCATCTGTGATGTCAGAAAAAAAATGTACTTCCAGTAAACTAGACAAAATAAATGTATTATAGATTGTCAGAGTGCTTTACCCTCTGTGACCCAGTTACTCCATTGAAGGAGCCAACGTGATGTCAACAGCTGGGAGCAGAAATAGTTGCTGTGTTGAGTGGCAGGGCTGCTTCTGGGATTTTCTTGACAAGTGCATTTACATGTAGAAGTTCATTCTTATTAATTCTTCTTCTTAATATTCAAAGAAAGCTGAAGGTGGAGAGCATGTGGGTCTCTGCCATAATTACTTCATTTTCTAATAGTCTGATACAGTTAACAGGAATGTATAGTATGTACAGTGCAAATACCCAATATAATTTTAGCAATGTAGCAGTATGTCTGATACTGTATGTAGTAGCATACAGTACATCATACCTGATCAGTAAGTAGGGGAACCAAACTACAGGGACAGGATTTTTGCCCATACATCACCCACGAACCTGTCATGCTTGTTTACTCTACTTTTTTTAACTTTTAATAATAGAATATTAAATTAATTCTCAAGTAGCTGTTATCCAAATAATGATAGGGTCTCCGTAACAGATACAGGCACTCAGTATCAAAAGTGAAAAAAAACATTCTGGAGATTGGTATTGCCTACAAGGAGAGGGTGGAGAACTGGAGCCACTGGACAACCTAAAGCAACCAAAAGCAAAAAGTTTCTCCTTGTCAGTGTGTTGTGTTTGTACCTGGATCTCCATGCCCTGCTCCAGCAGTCTCTTTGCCTGGTTCTCCACCTCCAGCCTGGCCCTGCTAATCAGCAGCAAGTCATTCTCAATCACCTCAATGCCGCTCAGATCCACGCCTTGGGACAGATAGTCTGAAACACACAGCCACACACACAAAGAAACCACATGTTCATACATTTTCTAGCTTCTTTTCCATTGTCATTCATGTTTACTTACAGTTTGGGGATAATTAAGTGGATTACTTATCGAGACTTTATTGTACCGATTGTTTTGTGTAGCTTTTTGATGACATCTCAGAATGGTGTTGCGTCATCTCTTAAGGTCACTTGTAAGGTGTGGTTAGTGGTGTTGTTGTATTGGAATTAACTGTATTGCAACTGTTTCCAATGTTTCACCATTCACTCTACATATAGAAGGGGAACAGAATATCAAATATAATATATTGCGTTCCATTAATATTGTGGTCTTCTCTCTTTTGTTGGCCCTCTGGAACAGCACTTATAAGGTAGTAAATGTAAGATGAATCATACAATAACTGAATACATCAATGAACCCTGCTGTTAGTTAAATAATAAAAAATAAAGTATGAAAAAAATGCAATTCTTAGCTAGCTGAACGTTAAAAGATTAATGTAAAAAGAAGAAAAAAATACAAAAACTAACACGACATAAATTGAATACTTAAGACTGCAAGAATAAAATGAGTTGGCTAAAGATAAATGTGAGAGTACAATGTGAGTAAAATAACGTTCAGGAATTTCAGCAATTGATCGTCAAGTCAATTTTATCATTCTTTTATTGATACTATAGCTCCAATTCACAACAGAAGTTATCTCATGACATTCTCCAGTTAAAGCAGGTCTAGACAATACTCTTCATAATTTACAGCAACCCAACTTTTCCATTCTGCTTTTGCCTTGGTTTTGTTTGTCCACTCACCTGTTTTGGAAAGTCTGATTGGGCTTTAGAGGAGGCTTGCACTGATCTAACACAATCAGTATGTGTGATTGTTGTCCTACAAATCAAACAAACACAGCTCTACCATGATGATTCCACTATCAGTGACAGCCAAACTGCTGCCACGATCTCCATTTCTGCTGTTTACTCTCAGTCAATAGCACTTCAACACTACCATTCAAAGTAAATTACAAATAAGCAAGACAGCAGAGGTTAAGGACGAAATGTTACAAACAGTACTGTTTTTTATATTGATAGTATGAGGAGGATCAGGTGATATGAAGTGTCTCGTAAGAGTTCTGAGGCAGTGACGCTGCAGCCCTGACTTGTGTGTGAAGTTAACTAAGCAGGAAGGAAGAGAGAAGCAGGGCCAAGCAGAGAGATGAGCAGGCTGGAACATGGAGACACAGCTAAGATATGAGGAGAGAAGACAGACAGCAGACAACAGACTGGTGTGTGACTAAACCATGAGCTGCTGGTGAAATAGTAGCTTCTGCAATAGTCTGCATTCAAAATGTACATCAACAAGAACCTGTGAAGGGGGCCTTCAGTGTTTCAGTAACATAGTTAAAAGCCCTGAATTAGATTTTTAGATGAATTAGATTATAACCAATTACATCACTTCTCCAAAACACCTTCATTGCTTGGACTGTTTTTTTTTTAGTCCAGCAATTGAGGTACATTCCTCCATGTACATTCCTAATGTGAAATAATGTGATACATTTGCTGAATAGAGAAATTAATTTCATTACATCTACAGATTTTTCAGAGCTTCACACATTTATATTTTAAAAACTCAAATTTCATTGATAATATCAGATCAAAATGGCACACAGTAGAGTGCATACTTGACCTCCACCAAGGCCCATCCAATCCCCTTTATTTTAAATCAGGCCGAATGCAATATCAAATAAAACAGATTTAAATTCAGATTTCAAATTGTCCTCACTCATAGATAGCAGCCACCTACTGTACTGTGATACATGTTTTGCCTGCTGTTTGCTTTCTGATATGACATGAAAAGCAGTGTGCTTCATTCCTCCAATCTCATGCCATCATTCCTAACAACTCTGGTTCTATATGTCGTGAATGTCAGCATCTTAGTGACAGCCATATGTTTTAACACAACAATATTGGAAGACATTATTTATGAGGAAATTAGCTATTGATTACGGAAAGAGATGTTAGGGTGTGGGGCCTGATATCAAACCTTTTCCGATGTGCTATTTGTCTTGAGCTGCAGACTGTTTGCTCAGAGACAGAGACGGAGAGTATTATCAGGCAGGTGGCGGCTGAGGCAAAGAGGACCAGGGAATTGGACAGGAGCCACATTCAATTCAAAAGCAATCCCCTCGAAGCCTCAACCCAACCCAAGACCACAATCGAACAGCTGAGCCCCGTATCCTTTTGCTTGTTTAGATATGTGTGTTTGAGAGAGAGACACACAGAGAGACACAAAGAGAGAGAGAGAGAGACAGAGAGAGAGAGAGAGAGACAGAGAGACAGAGAGACACAAAGAGAGAGAGAGAGAGAGAGAGAGAGACACACAGAGAGACACAAAGAGAGAGAGAGAGAGAGAGAGAGAGAGACACAGAGAGAGAGAGAGACACAAAGAGAGAGAGAGAGAGAGAGAGACAGAGAGACACAAAGAGAGAGAGAGAGAGAGAGAGAGAGAGACAGAGAGACACAAAGAGAGAGAGAGAGCGAGAGAGAGACAGAGAGACACAAAGAGAGAGAGAGAGAGAGAGACACAGAGAGAGAGAGAGAGAGAGACAGAGAGACACAAATAGAGAGAGAGAGAGAGAGAGAGAGAGAGAGAGAGAGACAGAGAGACAGAGAGACACAAAGAGAGAGAGAGAGAGAGAGACAGAGAGACACAAAGAGAGAGAGAGAGCGAGAGAGAGACAGAGAGACACAAAGAGAGAGAGAGAGAGAGAGAGAGAGAGAGAGAGAGAGACAGAGAGACACAAAGAGAGAGAGAGAGAGAGAGAGAGAGACACAAAGAGAGAGAGAGAGAGCAAGAGAGAGACAGAGAGACACAAAGAGAGAGAGAGAGAGAGAGAGACAGAGAGACACAAAGAGAGAGAGAGAGAGAGAGAGAGAGAGAGAGAGAGACAGAGACACAAAGAGAGAGAGAGAGAGAGAGAGAGAGAGAGAGAGAGAGAGACAGAGAGACACACAGAGAGAGAGAGAGAGAGAGAGAGACACACAGAGAGAGAGAGAGAGAGAGAGAGAGACAGAGAGACACAAAGAGAGAGAGAGAGAGACAGAGAGACACAAAGAGAGGAGCGAGAGAGAGAGACACACAAAGAGAGGAGCAACAGAGAGACAGAGACAGAGACAGAGAGACAGAGACAGACAGAGACAGAGGCAGAGAGACAGAGACAGACAGAGACAGAGGCAGAGAGACAGAGACAGACAGAGGCAGAGAGACAGAGACAGAGACAGAGACAGAGACAGAGACAGACAGACAGAGACAGAGGCAGAGAGACAGAGGCAGAGAGACAGAGACAGAGACAGAGACAGAGACAGACAGACGGAGGCAGAGGCAGAGAGACAGAGACAGAGACAGACAGATCCTGTTCTGACTTGTCTCATAACAAACACAGCCAACACAGGCCATTGGACATTATGTGTTGGTTCCCCAGGGATAAGCTGTGCTCTGGCACAGATGTGCCCTGGTTTCTGTGCTAGGGGAATTCATTCAAGCTCGTTCTTTAGAGGACAACAAGACCTTCACCAATAATAAAAGTTACACATACATCAAATATGATTAACTACATTGGAATTTATCATTGTAAAGCAGCACTTGAAATTAGCGGCATGGCAGAGTGTACCCCCCTTTAGCATCACCGTGGCGACAGCAGAGGGAGTTGTGAATAAGCAGTAGGGAGGGATGCTTCCCGCTCTCAGAGCATATTTAACAGTCAGGAAGTAATTACCATCAAGTGCAAATGAGGAAGACTCTGTCGGTGAGAGATACACCTTCATGAACAAGGGGGTTCATAAAGGAGGCTAAAAACAGCCACTACATCTTCCTTCATCAAGTGTTAAACCATACTGTAGATCGGATCATCTTAAGGAAACTCATTCAGGGTTGTGCACTGAAAATAATGTGTCACATGATTTAAAGGTAGTGAAACACTAGGATTTGTAGTACTGCACTGGAAATTAATATAAATATCAAACATTTGTCCCCTGTGGTCCTGAAAGGTTTGTAGCTAGCTCCTTCGTAGAGGATGGCAGCTGTCAGGTTGGTTTCACAGCAGCTATCATGGATGCAATATGTGGTGATTAAAAAATATTAAAACATCCTCAGATAATTGCCAGATCTCTCCTGCAGCCTGTCCATCTGTAGGCTGACTATGACCTGAACACTCATATTTTTAAACAAATACTGTATACAAAATATTCCAGCAGGAATATTCAATTTAGTAGTTCAACAAAAGTACTCAAGACTAACTAACTAACTAGTATTGAGCATTTGCTCAGTTGTCATGTGCATCATGCCTAATAATTAAGGCTGTGGGATGAGATAGAAACTCTGGCTTGATGCTACTATGTGTGGGGTTAGGGTTAGGATTGCTCTCAACCAGTCAAAGTCACTAATAACCAGGTCTCATTTATGTACATTTCAGATGAATTTAGACAGTAAAGCTACATCTATAAATGCAAATGCAGTGAGTGGATGTTCACGGTCAGCTAGTGGATGTAAACAGTCAGCTGGTCACCCTGTGGGTGTAAACTGTCACTCAATAGATGTAAACAGTCACCAACCCCACATACTGGAAAAATGTGATTTGCCTCCCCAGTATATCACTAGCCGTTTTTAGACAGAGCACCAAGCCACAAATGTGCCCGTCCTTTTGGCGGCTCAGTCCACGGTTTTAGACAGAGGGCGGCAAATTGGGGGTCTGTTTTGGTCCGCTGATTTTCCTCCTCGGAGGGTACACTTATTTCCGCCTCGCCTGCTATCTGAAAACGAGGCAGAGATGTGCCGGCCTCTGCGTGAGGTGGGCGGAGGTCTCGATGACCTGCACTGTTGTGCGACCCACAGCCGAAGAGTTTTAAAACCAGGAAACAGCTGATCACAGCAGTCAGTCCATCACTTCATCCGCAGACATCAAGATGAACAACTGGACAGCTGCAGAGATCCAGGAGATGCTCGCGTCTCCTCGGTCTCTGTAGCCGTTTGGTTGTGTTAGCTTGTTGTTGTGTTGGCAAGCTAAGGACGGTCGCTACTTTCAAATTAAAAGCCCCCCACTCAGAACCCAGTTCTAAACTCCAATGGGGTGCAATGTAAAGCTCTTATTTTGAAGACAAATTCTATGTCACTATTCACAGCCCAACTTCCAGCTTCACGTCACGTCACATGTTTACGCCTACCTCAGAGGCGGTTTTTGGAAAAAGAGGAACATTACGCATCCGTTTTAGAAAGACAGGCCGGCACATTGCCACCCTTACCTTGGAGCAAATGTGCCGCCTTTTCTATCTAAAAAGGGCTACTGTAAATGTGTTTGAGTTACACCATTACATTTGGTGTCCTCTTCAAGTTGCTAAATATCACGTAGGTGTCCCCTCCAAAGGTGACATTTGATTTTCACCCTTGCAGATTGAAATTCAGATTGAAAAAGACTGGCTCATCACACCTCATATGTACTTAATGTGTTTAGAGACCCTCTGCAGACACATAGACCCTCATTTATCAATCTTGAGTGAAAAAGGGTGCAGGCTGAATTTGATCGTCATTAACATGTCACTCCCTTAAATATTCCTGGTTCGGAGGCCTCGCCCACTGAGGTCAGACATGGAGAGAAGAAACGCTGTCAAGAAGAGAAACTTTTCCGAGATGGAGATCGGTATCCTGGCAGCGCCGGCACATCAAAGGCACTCTGTTCACTAATGCAATGTTGTACAAAACTGAACAGGCCAAAATAATATGGCACACTTTCTCCGGGGTATACAGCAGCGTTCCCCCTGCTGGTCCGAGACGGAGCCACCTGCCCTTCAGCAACCAGAAGCAGCTCCACTGTGACCCGTGTGTGCGCACTACAGAATCTGAGCTCCTGCTCTGTAGCAGGGTTTGCCAGTGGGGTTATTAGGTCTTATGTTGATTAGTGTCATGTGAGGCTATTTAGCCTATCATATTTCATTTTACAAAAAAGTGGTATCAGTAAAAATGTGGGCTTTTTTTTATTACATTTTTTTATTTTGTTTTATTCATTTTAAGAATCTGTTTTGATCTGTTCTAAATATGTGATTGCTTATGCTTAAGCTGACAGCTGACAATCTGCAGACTCAGATTTGCGTACATGAGCTCAGACCTGACGTGAGATCTGATTGTAGCTTCTACTCATGTCCAAATTGATAAATGCTGAAGATTGCATGGAAATGCACGGTTATCTGCCGTACGTTCATTTGATAAATGAGGGCCATAGAAACCTCCTGGATGGGGCATTTTGCAAACAAAGAAAAAAAACTCCGCTGCTACAACTTTATCCTAGGGGAAACACTATCATTCATAAATAAAAAAAACACACACACACATAAACAGCCCTACAATTGCCCTAACTCATATGCACCTGTGTTTGAAATATCACAGCCTTCAGGCTAGCCAGTGGACAGCCTAGATATCAGGTTAAAATATTGATGCATCCATTAAAAATGTATGGATGTTTTCCTATTCCACTCTAGTGTGCTTAAAGCACAAATTTAGGTGTGAGACTGGCCTCTCACATCATCACATCTTCTTTGTTGATAAAAAAATAAAGTGTAAATGCCCTTCCCCCCCTTTCTACCTCTATATCTATCTATATACCTTTATCACATATAACACTCGTATTTTCTCCCTCTATACAGTCCTGCTGCCTGCCATTTTACACTCTCTTGTTAAAGACTTGCATCTGGGAGAAAACATGCCTCCTGCTGAGTTGCGCATGTCAGTAAAACAGTCAGACTGGCAACCATAATCTCTGCTTACACTCTTTGAATAAACAGATGAAGATACAGTGACCAAATGAGAGAAGATGTGAAAAATCAGGGGTTCTTTTTGTATCAGTGGAGAAGTGTATCCCAAAAGACAACAGATGGGCCCTGATTTGAATTTGGATTCATCAGTCTGCATTCACTTTGGTCGGTGAGGCAGTTGTTGCCATGCCAATGCCAAGTAGCCCTAATTAGTCCTCTCACTAGCTGCCTTGTAGATATGTTCGGTGGGCAATAAGGGCAATGTGGTGACTGTTCCAATGGCAGCTAGAATGTGACCATGAAGCATGTCCATCCGGCAGGTGCTATGCAAACACAAACAGCAGAGGAGTGGCCAAAGTCCTGAGAGGAAGGATGCTTCCATTAGTATTGTCATGGCCACCGTTTTCTACCTGGGTTCTTTAATGAGGGCAAACAAACTTATGGGTAGATTGCTATGAGGAAAAGAAAAGGAAGCAAGGGTTCTAGGCCATGAGAGACCTGTGCTGTCCCTGCATATTGGAAACTGATTTATCCCCCAATAATTTACAGACAACAAAATAGATAAAGATAACAAAGGAAAGATGGAGAGCAAAAATACAGGAAGAGTGTTAAATTTGCTTTGTGAGCCCAATTAGCCTGACATAGAGGTGTAAAAGGAAAAAAAGACAGGGAGTAAACAGTTTCAGAGAGTGAATAAGATGGAGGAGGAGGAGGAGGAGGAGGAGGGAGCAATGGGATGAGTAGGAAGGGCTACTGGAGGCAGATACAGAGAGAGGCAGGAAGCAGGACAGAGAGACAAACCAACAGAAAAAGAAGCAGAGCAGAGAGGAGAGAGGGGGAGGCAGAGCAGCAGCGTCAGTATCTCCCTGGATCCCTCCAGAGTCTGTGGCTCTATGCTTTTTACCACTTCAATTTCTATCCAGGAGGGACTCATCAACCGTGTGGCGTGACTTCCTTTAACGATGGACTACTAAACTACACCTCAGCCACTCAGGCCTATCACCTGTGGGCACTACGCTACCTTTGTGGATTGAAATTACAAAGCCCTTCAGGGAAAGAGAGCAATCCGAAAGACCCAAGGATCATTGAAGAACAGTCTGTCTAGAGGTAAACTACCACACACCTCAGTCACTCGCTGACACCGTTATCTGTGTTCTGGCAGCAACATAATGTCAATGTGTTGTATGAAGGCTCTTGAAAAATCATCACATTTAGCTCAGCATAAACACACACAGCATGCTGACATGTAGTTGAGCCTGTGAGTCACGATTTTCAGCAGTGATTATTTTGAGTGGAACAATTGCACAAAATGAGCGGCTGTCAAACAGCAAGGAACAAGCAAGCTCAGTGCCTCCCAAGAGACCAGCTCCTCTCAAACTAATCAGACCGAAGACAGAAGTTGTTTGGATTTGTCCTAAGACTGAGGTCACCCAGAGGACAGATATTTCATGAAATGGAAAACACAACTATAACAAGAGATCATAAAAAAGTGTATTGAGTCATAGATCCTGACTCAAATGTGCATTTTTGTACATTTGAGACAGTTAAAAAGATGATGAATACTATAAAATTGCTACAGAGGCTGCTAAAACTACTACTACTGCTAAGCGTCATGAACTGAATATCAGAACACAAGACAGTGAAAGCCAAAGGGCAAAACATTCCTTTATCTAAATAAACTACTGGGGCTGCACCTAGCATTTACTTCCATTGTTGGTCATTATTTTTCAGTTTGGTTAAAATTTTGAAAAACATCCATCAACATGACATTTTCAATTGGGTGGTTTTGTCTAAAACTGCAATACTCAATTTACATTGAACAGAGAAGTGGGCAAATCATCATATTTGTGAAGCTGAACTCAATGAATTCTTGACATTTTGCTAACAAAATGAATGATTGAACAAACTAATAAATGACAAATGATCAAACAGATTACTTAAATTGTTAGTGATTAACTACTGTTGACCAACAAATGGATTAATAATTTTTTTTCCCCACTGATTGATCAATCAGGCCACTGATTTAGAGTTATACTTTATATAACTGCCGCCCAAGGCGGCTCTGGAACCTGGGCGTTTTGCCAGAACTTGGTAGGCGTGTTGACTATGGTAGGTGTTCCTTGAGATAACATGTGATTGGCCTATAGGGTATAGGTGCAACTTTTGCGTGGTAAAGGTTAAGGAAAGCACACTTCTGTCAACATTTCCCACACTCCACATTTTTTTACGGTTTAGATTATTATTATTATTATTATTTTTCCAGGACAGAGAACAAGCAATGTGGGCTATAACCTACAACACACATGTCAAGTATATAACCTGTAATGATAATAGTGGATTATGTGGTTCATACCAATAGTTGCCTTCATGAGACAAACATGAATCATACTGCAAACTCTCTGTGCCGTAATTGAGCAGAGCAGCAAAATCCAGCGCTAACAACACACACACACACACACACATCGCAGAACCTACACAACTTAAACCAATTCTGAGGTGAAGAAAATAACTCAATTCTCAATCTGCTTCATCTCCAAAAGCCTGCTTGTCCAGCTTTTTGGACAGCGAAGGCTTTCCCAGGAGCTTACAGTGCTGCAGAGAGGCTGCTCTCACTGCTGGAGGCATGATGTTAATAACAACACAGCAGAGTACTCTGTCTCCCCCTTACTTACTTACCCCCTTAATTCACATGCAGGCAGGACAGTTACATTTGCTATTTAAAAATGTAACTGATGTAATTAATTGTTTTAACCAAAAAGGGTGTAGATAATTTATCTTATCAGCCAGTTATTTTTCAGTGGGTGGTTTTGCACACAGTATAGAGAAGTAAAAGATTAAAAATAGTGCCCCTTTTCTATTCATTCAATCCAGAGTGGGTTTTAAACCAACATTCTGATTCAAATCTGCATCTAAGTATCAAAACATGTTTTTAAACTACAGTTGCAGAGGGGCAGCTCAGATGGAACAGAGATGTAATAGCTGGGAAGCTCACCAGTGACATCTGTTGGTTAAGCCCACACCGGACCCCATTAAAAATGTAGACACACACCTGCAATTTTATTGGCAAATTAGTCGATTTTATGTTCATAATGAAACAATGACATGTAATAAATATAGCATGTTGAACGCACTGCGATGTCTAGGTCAGGTTAAGCTCCCTTTCGTAAGCATTTGCTCAGCGTAAAATGTCTAGGAATAAAATACAGAACAAAAAGTTTGCTGCTCTGGTTCAGACAATGGATCATTAACCTCAAAGTAAACATGCAATTCATCACCCACGGTTATAACATTTTACTTTCACAAAAGAAAACATCTCTACTTAACAACACTCATCCGCTGCGCTGGACCCCATTAAAAGATATTTGCCATCAGGCCAAAAACGTTTTTGGGGGGGACCCTACTCACACTCAAAATCTTTAAGCAAAGCCAGGTGAGAAGTGAATGGAGAACTGCTTAAGACCAACTGTGACCAGCTGTTGTGACAGTCAGATAGCATTTCATGTTATACACCGAGACAGTCTGCAGTGAACCATTTCACAGTTTTCAGTGCTCAAGTGCTCAACAAGCATGACAGAAACCATCAAGGATAAAAGGCAAGGCATCAAAAACTGATTAAACACATATTTGGTACATGCACAAGCACTACACGAGCAAATAGCCAGGCATTCAGTAAGCACAAGAAGTAGCACAAGAAGTATCAGGCTACAGTGGATGAATAATGAATTACATTAAGCAAGTGACATGTGATGCACCATACAGACCAAAATGTATTTAATACATTTTAACCAAAATCTTCTTCCCTCTCCCTCTGCAGCATCAAAAATGGAATGTGAATGAGGAAAATGGACAAGGGAAGGTGGCGATGATGACAGAGGCACAATCAGGTCCTCTCTCACTGTTGTGACAGATAAAGGAGAAGTAAGTAGGAACTGTGAATGTCCAGGAGTCAAGGAATCAGTCTCTTGATCCTACATCCAGGTCTCTGACCTTTGGTGTAACTCTGCCCACCCTTGGATCACAGGGAAGTGAAGGGTTTGACTGGCTCAAGCCCAGAGGAACAACCATACAACCTTGTTTTCTTTTTCTGGTGGAACCTCCCCTCTATTCTCTCATGTCTATTTTCTTCCATCGCTATTCTCTGGAACATGTCATGGAAAAACTGACATGGACTCACATAAGGTGCTATGGACCATACTGGGATATTCACCATGTCTAGGGAGATGAACAGATGAGTGGGAGAGATGTGTAATACCTGAAATGTGGGAAATAGTGGCGAGAGGATTGTTCTGACACTGACATTATTTTCAGGCGGTGATGATACTGAAGGCAATGGTCCAAGCACAACGGACAATGAGGGGACAGAGCTATGCATGAAAGAAAGCATTGATCTAAGTGCACCGAACTGATGTTGCAAACCACATGCCCCCCAATGAGGGGCGGGTTTGTGTCGCTCTCCGTGTTTCACAAACAGACTACACTCTTCGCCTGAGTGGAGCATACCCATAGCTATAGATTGCAGACTAATTTCCATTGTCCATCAAGTTTTAAAGTGATCGCCAAAAGAATCCTGCACATCAGCCAGATGAAGCAAAGTTTGATTTTGTCTAGGCTGAATATGGTGGAATAGTTTGACATTCTCCACCTTCTTTGTGGCCACGTCGATCGCTGCTGAGCTGGAGAGGACTGCTGGGGGGGAAGTGGTGAGTTCACGCCTCATATCACACCTGCAGTCAGTTTTCTCTGAACAAGACATAGACCAACGTCTAAAAAACACATACTGTAGTATTTTTGTATTTGTTTTCAGACTGGACACAAGCTAACCAGGACTGTTAAGTGGCTAATCCATCTAATTTTAATATGACTGTTTAGGAAAAAATAAAAAAAAGCTATCTACTCTTTGCTATAACATAGCTTCGCTGCTGTTAAAACCAGTGGGCCCTAAAACAAACTGTCTGGTACTCACAACTCAACACTGACAATATAGCATTTGGCTTTCATGGCATAAACTGCTATATTGGTATTGGTGCCAGACTTCTGATCCTTAGTGAAGACAGTAGCGTTTGGTGCCTCCTCTGTGTATGCAGTTTGACTGCCCCCCTGACAACTGAAGAACCTTCCTCTTCGTATGCCGATGAAGGTTCTCAGTCATCCAGGTCATGGTAATTCTAAGTACCATTTCACAGGAAACTGGATGGGTTTCCTTAAATACGTTTAACCTCTCATCCAAGAGGCTTCTTCAGTTCTACAAACTGGAGGGGAGTTGCAGGCTTTTTTATAGAAGCACATCAGGGGAGCACTTAAAACCTTTGGCTACCCAAACTGGACCTTTGTCAAAACCTCATCAAGATCCAGAGCAGACAGAGAGGAGACAGAAAAACGTAACAACATCATCATTCCTTATGTCGCAGGAATATACACAAAACTCAGAAGGGTCTGTAATAAACATCATATCCTAGTTCACTTTAAAACCTACCAACACGCTCAAGCAGAAACACCCAGTTATAAACAGAGTAATGTAGTTTATGTTGTTCAGTGCAGCCAGGACTGCACAGATTTGTACACTGGAGATACAAAACAAGCTCTCCATAAACAAATGGCACAACACAGGAGAGCAACTCCTCAGGTCAAGACTCTGCTGTCCACTTACATCTGAAGGAGACAAATCATTCCTGTGAGGACAACAATGTAAACACCTTTGCCAGAGAAGATAGATAGACTGAAAGGAGTAAAGGGATCATGTATGTCAAACTGGAACAGCCGTCTTTGAACAGAGGAGGTGGCCTAAGACATTACTGATGTCCCACCTACAATGCTGTACAGGGTTCCCTCCCCAGACAGCTTAACAACTATTCACACCTGGGCACACCCATAGGGTGTGGAATCTCACATGGAGTCCAATTGTGTCAACAACCCACAAGTGGTCCTAACAACTCTGACACTCGGAGTTCACGTGTCCTTAACGACTCTGTAAACTGAAGAAGACTCTGAAACACATCCGATTGACTATGTTACAGCATGTAGTTAATTCATTATTGAATTTTGCCAGAAGATACAGCACCCTAATAACTGACCTGATGGACCACGCACCCCATATGTCAATGGTCCTCAGCAGCGGCCCACGTTTGATTCCAACCTGCAGCCCTTTTCTGCATTTCTTCCCCACTCTCTCTCTCTCTCTCTCTCCCTGCTTTCCTGTCTGACTCATTGTCTGTCCTGTCCCAATAAGGGCCAAAACATATGTTTATATAAAAAAGAATTTTGCAGAGGGACAATATGAACAGTCAAGTTTTGTTACGCAATTAGGGTCTCATATGCCTGATGTTACCATGAAAAGCAAATCACTTTTGTCCTTTCCCAAAACTGCGGTCCCACTGCAACATGAATTCAAATTAGTGTCCTGAAAAAGTACATTTAATGTACAAGGTGATGTTATGACAGAAATATTGTGTCTTTTTTAATTTGACTTTTGAGAAGTCTTTGGCAGATGATTTAAACTGCACAAATAGCAGATTATCAAGGACAATATTCATCGTTTTTCCCAATTACCTGTATTTTTCTGTCCAACTGCCGAAAATAAAATATCTTAATTTAAAAAAATGTGCCACTTTGGCTCCGATACAGCATCCTTTGTCTGTAATCGGCTCTCTGTGGTCTCACTCAATGTCCTGCCAATGACACCACCTGAGTGGTTATATGTCACAAGTAACAGCCTATCATGAGTGAATCATCTAAGCCTGCAAAGAAATTAGTAAACTATCAAATAAGTGCAGTGGAGTAGAAGTAATAATTAAAGTTAAAAAAGTAAAGTACAGCATGTGAGTAAATTGTAGCTAGTTGAAATGAACTGCAGGTTATTTTGACACATATCTATTTTTACTGAAAATGTCAATTGTAAAATGTATTGCCATTTAACAGACTTTTTTGTGCAATCTGCTCTCCAGGCCTCTTCCTCTTATCAGGATAATGCACACATCCCCGGTGCTAATCTCTGCAGCCACCATGAGCAACATGACGGTGCTTGACACTGCTGACCCCTATAACCTTGACATGACCTCGTCCGAGGCCATCTACCCCATCAGCTTCCAGGTAAATCAACAGGCTCACACATACATCTCTGGTGGCTTTTTCTATGTATAAAACAAAACAAAACAAAAAACTGCTATTAATTTTGCACTATATCATGTAAATATGTATATATGTCTAATTCTTCCCTTTTTAATGTTATTGCTTATTTTTACTATTGTTCCTGTTCTGTAATATGTTTCTGTAATATTCTGTCGCTGCTGTGACAAACAAATTTCCCCGTCTGCAGGACATTGAAGGATTTCTGATTCAATCGAATCAGTGTGACACAATAACATTACATGCTTTTGCAAGCACTTTTTTGTTCATGCTATTTTTAGGGCACTCATTAATGTGTTGGGCATTACTAAAAAGCAGGGCTACTTCTTGGTTACATAAATTGAAATCTTCTACATTATCATTATCATGCATTATCAAGGCTACGTAACATTAAATGTAACACTAAATGCCACCATGCTCTTTCTGTTGATAGGTTTCTCTGACAGGTTTCCTGCTTTTGGAAATAGTTTTGGGCTTGAGCTCAAATCTCACTGTGCTCGTACTCTACTGCATGAAACAGAACCTCATCAGCTCCGTTTCCAACATCATCACCATGAACCTGCATGTGGTGGATGTGTTGGTGAGTCTTGACCTCTATCAACAGTCACTTTTGTTGCCAACAGGGCAAATGACAGCCCTGCTGAATCCACCCCTTTTTTGTACACATCGGCTGTATCATTCAGTAGACTGAGACCGGGAGTTCCACTCCGTTCATGAGGAACAAAAGGCTTTTAGTTTTTTTAAAGAGACAACACACTTACTACTGTGTCAGTCATTAGAGAGTGACATAAATACAGGCGGCTTGGTTATGTGCGACAGACAATCGTAGGAACTAGGGCTGCCCCAAAATGTTGACCATATGAATCATAAGTGGAATCTCATTTCCACAGTTGAATCACTGCTTTCCAATGCACTGATGCACTAGTAATTAAACTTCTCAAATAAATGAAGTGACTAACAAGTGCACAATTGGTCTAATGCAACTCGGTGTAAGTACACAGAGGGAGAAAACTGAATAACTCAAGTACACCACCTCAAAATTATACTTAAGTACAGTACTAGGGTAAATGTACTTAGTCACAGTCCATTACGGTTTCTTCAGCAACCATAAAGCCAAAAAGCCTTTACCAAATCAGCTGTAGGAGACAGTATGATTACAGTTTATTCTCTGGACTGACACAGTCTTATCATATCCTTTAGAATGGACCTACAAGTTCCATTCTGATAAGATGGAAACAAATACTGTATAATACCTCAAGGACATAACCTGAATTTCTGTCTTCTTTCCAGGTGTGTGTATGCTGCATCCCACTGACAGCCGTGGTGGTGTTACTTCCTCTAGAGGCAGACACGGCCACGATCCGTTGTTTCCATGAGGCCTGTGTCTCCTTTGCAAGTGTAGCCACAGCTGCTAATGTCTTGGCCATCACTGTGGACCGCTATGACATCTCAGTGCGGCCTGCGAACCGCGTGCTGACAATGGGCCGAGCTGTAGTTCTACTGGGATCCATCTGGGCTCTATCCTTTTTCAGTTTCCTGGTTCCCTTCATGGAAGTGGGCTTCTTCATCAGCTCAGGTTCAGACCTTGTGAACCACACTGCAGTGATCACAGTGGCTCAAACAAATGAGTACTACACAGAGCTGGGTTTGTACTATCATTTGCTAGCACAGATCCCCATATTCTTTTTCACAGCTGTAGTAATGCTAGTGACTTACTACAAGATCCTTCAGGCACTTAACATTCGCATTGGGACACGCTTTCAGCACAACTTACCTAAAAAGAAGCAAAGAAGCAAAAACACCATCTCTTTGAGCACTGCAACACAGGCAGAGTCAACTGACGCTTCACAGAGCAGCACAGGAGTCAGAGCAGGTGGGAATGCACCACTGGGCATGCGCGCATCAGTGTCAGTCATTATTGCATTAAGACGAGCAGTAAAGCGCCATCGGGAAAGACGGGAGAGGCAGAAACGAGTCTTCAGGATGTCTCTGCTCATCATCTCCACATTCCTACTTTGTTGGACTCCAATTACTGTGCTCAACACCATCATCCTCAGCACTGGGCCGAGTGATTTAACAGTTCGCCTCCGCCTTGGCTTCCTTGTGATGGCCTACGGAACCACCATCTTTCATCCACTCCTCTATGCCTTCACTCGGCAGAAGTTCCAAAAGGTTTTAAAAAGCAAGATGAAGAAGAGGGTGGTTTCTGTAGTAGAAGCTGACCCTACACCAAACAATGTGGTCATACATAACTCATGGATTGACCCAAGAAGAAACAAGAAGGTCACTTTCAAGGACACAGAAGTCAGACAAAAATGTCTATGCTCACAGGATGCTGAGTAATAGGATAAACTAAAATGTGAATATGTCAAATCCGTACAGCAAATGGGGAATGGTTCCACTCCACTCAAAGTTAAGAAACAGACTATGGCAAAAACATTTTAAAAACTGGTGTTTTAGAGGGAGACAGAGGGTCAGACAATTAGAGCAGTAGAGACATTTGAAAAAAAACAAGGAAGAAATGTAGCTATGATGGAGAAATATACTAGTAAATCTAAAAAACACATCCAGACTGGTGCTCATTAACACTGGAGAAGATAAGAAGAAGTAATAAACCCACAAAGGCAAGGTGTTTTCTAAAAATAAACATCACCATCAAAAGGGAAACTACGAGCAGCTGAATGTGTGTGAGTTCAAGTATTGCATTTTTTTCCTCAGCACAAAGGATGTCTAGGTGGGTGTAGTCGGCACACAAAGAGAGTAATTTATTGCTATTTATTGTGGAATGTCGTGGAGTGGTCAGTCAAGGACAATTCAGTCATATCTCTACCTAAGCAACAGTCCTTGTTCTGTGCTTAGTGCAATATGAGACAAAAGTCTGCTGTATGTACAGTCACACAATTCCTTGATATTGTTTGTCACCATTTTTAATAAATGGCCAAAGCCACAATGTGTGTCAGTGTGGAAACAGATATTACAAAGACTGTCTGTCATTTCAAATACAGTGAAAAAATAAGGGACATCCTTTGAATCTTTTGTTCAAAATAATGCCACTCTTTTTTGCAAGAAAAATGGAATTAATTATTTAATTAGGTGTTTTTTTGTAAAAAAAAAACATGTACCATTTCATAAAGACCTTAAAAGAGCCCATGTTGTTTTAATATAAGCAGCTATATGCAGGTCCATATTGATAGGGAGAAAAATGTGAGCACTGCTGAAAATGTTCCATTTGAACATGGAAATACAATTTAAAAATGAATTAGTAATGATACTTGCAAATTATATTCCATTTATTAAATGCACTGTTAACCAAATTGATCATGTCTTGTTGTCCTGTCAATTAAGTATCCAATCATTCTTTTCATAAGTGACTAACAAGCCATGCTGAGCTGAGAAGTGGAACCTTTTTTGTAATTGTGAATAATGTTAAGACTGTTGTTTTCTAAATTGCAACTGCCCTACTGTATTGTGACCATAACAACAAACATAACGTGATCCATCACTAAAAGGAGCTTAGGCATCTCGAATGAATGAGACTTAATTTTCAATTAAGTTTGGGGATTTTTTCATTAGATAAATCTTGTTATTTCAGAAAAACTGACTGCCCAATGGCAGTCTGAAGAACAACTAAAGGTCACAGGTTTGATCGGCACTTTAGGAAAATTCATAGGGCATCAAAATCATTACATGCTTACTTCATGCAGGATATCAAACTATCAACATCGGTTACATGCTTTTTGTCAATGGAAATTACTATCTTGAGTATAGTCAACTGGGAACCAAGGAACTGAAAACAATGACAAAAATAATCCCTGAATCTGACTCAAGGCTATATAGCGTTTTGTTTCAAGGAAGCTGATCTTTTGGAAGGATAAAGAAACGCTACAGCAAAATTTTACCATGGATTGTTATGACCCTGAGTCAATATTGTGTTTGTATTTTCTGCTGATCTGTCTCACCTCCTCAGTGGTGTGTGTGTGTGTGTGTGTTTGTGCGTTTCTGATTGTGAGCAGGTTGGACCTGCTGATTGTCTTGCTCAGCTTGATTGCTGACACAAGATTAGTCAGAGGAGGTGAACACTTTTTGAACTGCCGACTGACTGCAATCTTCCTCTCCACCAATCTTCCACTCCCAGACCAGACCAGTGTCTAGTCTGATTAGAGTTAGGGAAGACTTTGTCTTTTGTTAATATTTTTGATTTGGGGCAGGAAGTTAGGGGAAACAGATTCTTGTGTTTGCAGTGTTGGCACTGTTCTCCCTCTGAAGCAAAATAAATGCTACTTTGAATGTAACTCTCTTTCTTGGGAGTGAAAAGAATGGTGAGACGCACATCTTGTTATGTCTTGTGCTCCCCTAGACCGTATTTTTTCAGTGTTATTACACTCTTCATCTGAATGTTTGTACTGAGTTTCTTACAACATCTGCTATTTGCATTTCAAGCAAGATCTAGACATTGGCGGACTAACATGGTCACAGGACAATGCTAACACACTGATGTTAAACACATACAATGTTTATCATGCTAACATTTGCTAAATAGTCCTAAAGACAAAGGAGAGCTGATGGGAATGGACATAAAGCAAGGTATTGGACACACTAAAATCTGAATGCGATGATGAAAAGTAAAGAAGATCGCCAAAGATTTTACAGTGTATGCTGAGGGGTACATGGTTGCATTTGTCAAATGTCATGTATCATTTCAACAGCTATCATCTCACTGAAAACTGCATGCCAGCCTCATGGTCACACGACAGGGAAAGTCATGGGATCATCGTGGCAGACATAATTATTTGTATACAATTTCATGGCAATTCAATTTCTATCTGATGAAATATCATATTCTGGATCATAGTGACCCACCAACTGCCCAACACTACCATCCACAGAGCCATGCCACTGGCAAGGCTACAAACAGCCCTAGACCAAAGTACACATAAGTATGTGGACATAATGTTGCATAATTGTGCTATAAAGTGTCTATAATGAGCATTTTATTAAAGATATTTCACTGGAATTAAACTATTCTACAGAAGACTCTTCTTTAAACTCCACAGAAGAGACACAGGGTCAAACAAACTCGACATACAAACACTCAAAACTAGAACTGCAAGCAGTTATGAACGGGGGCCAAGCCCCCCCCCCCTCGCGCGACTCGGACCCCACACACTGCAGAGCCCACGGAAGTTTGCCCCAAAGGATGACGGGCTTGGGGCAAAAGTGAGGACACAGGCCAACATCTGAGCCGTGGTATTCTCTGTAATGGGAAGTGTACTGGGAGTGCAAAAGGCTGAATGTGTGCCAATTTGGATTTGTTGTACTAAGCCACGCCCATATTGACCAGTAATGACCTCCTTCAAGATATGGCCTCAGGATAGGCCCTACATCATACCGACCAATTTTCGTAAAAAAAGCGGCCAAAATTCATCAAATTTGGCTCATCCCTTTCCAGTGTCATGGCAACCAAGGAACTCAAATTTGGTGTTAATAGCATTTAGTTTGATCGAGATATCAAACAGTTAACATTTTTATAGCTAGCTACAGAAATTTGCTTGTTAATAATTTGTGCATTTTTTGACCGAGCAAAAATCTTTTGATAACATTAGATCAGGTCCAGCTGAAGAGTGTATGTGCCAAGTTTCACGCAGATTGGACTACATCCCAAGGAGGAGTTCGAAAAAGTGGGTTTTGCATATGTGGCGATTTAGTGAACAAAATGTGCAGCAGAAGTGTGCACGTCCTATGTCAGAAAACCCAGCTCTGTTCAGGGAACATATGGATATAAGGTTTGCAAATGTGTTATTTAAAATGTGGAAATTACAGGCAAAAACGCGATTGCATCCATTATAGCGCCACCTAGTGGAGTACATGTGCAATTTTTGGTATGGAAGAACTGTGTCCTATTCTATCTGTACCATATAAATTTCAGCTGTCAGCATAATAGTTTGGCTGAAATTAATGTTTGTTGTTTATCTTGTAATAAGCCACGCCCACATTGACCAGTCATGACCACCTTCAAGATATGGCCTCAGGATTGGCCCTACATCATACTGACCAAATTTCGTAAAAATCGGTGTAGCCACTCAAAAGATATAAACTCCCCATATTTTTAGCGCCCTAGTGGTCAAAATTTGCCAAATTCAGCTCATCCCTTCCCAGTGTCATAGCAACCAAGGATCTCAAATTTGGTGTTAATAGCATTTAGTTTGACCGAGATATCAAACAGTTAACATTTTTATAGCTAGCTACAGAAATGTGTTTCTTAATAATTTGCGCATTTTTTGACCAAGCAAAAATCTTTTGATAACTTAAGATCAGGTCCAGCTGAAGAGTGTACGTGCCAAGTTTCACGCAGATCAGACAAAATCGCAAGGAGGAGTTCGAAAAAGTAGGTTTTGTAGTTTTTGTGATTTAGCTAAAAAACTTTCTAGGCGGAAGTGGGCACGGCCAATTGCAAGGTGATTCAGCTCCATTCAGGGAATCTGGGGATACAAGGTTTTTGAATGTGTGACATACAGTGTGGGAGTTATAGGGAAAAACGTGTTGGCCTAGGTTATAGCGCCCCCTGCAGGCATATATATGTAGTTTTTTGTGTCTGAGATATTTTCAGGAGTCTGGACCAACCCTCCAAATTGCACCGCCCTCCCTTGCACGGTTTAGCCTGCAAGCACCACTTTTAGCCGGAGAAAAATAAAAATAAAAATCCTTACAATTACAATAGGGTTCCTGGCACTGCTGGACCTGCTGGAAACACGTATGCTTGCATACACATTCCCTCGGCCCCTCCGGCTGGCCCCAGCAAAGCACACTTGAAAAGTTGTTGGAATTGTTGGACCACAACCAACTGGCTGACCAGAAGTTCACACTGTAACAGCTAGAAGGATTTGTTTTTGTGCTAGAGAACACCAGACATTGTGTGTGTGTGTGTGTGTGTGTGTGTGTGTGTGTGTGTGTGTGTGTGTGTGTGTGTGTGTGTGTGTGTGTGTGTGCGCATGGCATAAGGAGTGGTCACAGGCAAGCAGTCACAGGCTTCTGAAAACACTTGCTCTTGCGAACCCACTGTGACATGTAAATGCACTGTGATAACTCAGGCTAGTACAGGAGATAGATAACTGGTGGTGGTGACAGCAATGCATCAATATCACTTTCCCTCTGCTGACAGTGGAAGGTTACACAGTCCACTGAACCTATCCAGCCATTGTTGGACACGACAAGTGTGACCAAGAGACTGAGACCAAGTCTATGATGGGCAGCTGGTATGGTGGTATCATTACCTCCTTCATTTTGTGTATTTTCATGCTGGGCCAAAACATTAAAGAGTAATGTTTGCTTCACACATAGGGCTAGGGCGGTGGGCCTTCACGGGAAAATTCTGGCCAATTCTCTCTATCCATTCCCAAGGAGCCCTGCCGCTGACACAACAGGCCTCATGTGCCAATTCAAAGGTCAACAGCCCTGTCATCTCTGAAGCTGCTAATTTTTCCCACAATTCCAATATTAGGATGAAAGCATTATGGGTAAAAAAAAAAAAAAAAAACAGTTACAACACTTTCACCCATTCACGCACACATTCATACAATGATGGCAGAAGCTGCCATGCAAGGTGCCGACCTGCTCATCAGGAGCAGTTTCAGGTTCAGTATCTTGCCCAACGATACTTCAATGTGCAGCGGGAACCAGGGAATCTAACCAGCAACCTTATAATTCTGGACAACCCACTCTACCTCCTGCGCTACAGCCATGACAAACAAAAAAGTTGAACAGGTCACCTGTTCCCATTAAGTGTATTTGGTCATCACTCGCCACAGTTATGTAATTGGTTTTTAATGTAAATTTGTTCAAAGTTTGTGTGGTTGTGTTTCTGCACTAAATACACCAATTTTAGCATTAAACCTTTGGTGAATCTGACAGGATCTGCACTGAACACACACGCATGTAATGTGAGCAATTAGACATCATGTCCTTACCGAGTTCGTTAAGGCTTTGAGCAGCCTTGGTTATCTCCCTGCTGCCCCCCTGGAACTGCCCCTGGAGCCTCTTGCTCAGGTACAAGATACGAATGATCCTCCGCAGCAGGTCACAGGCCACCTGGACCAAGAGGAAGAGAGGGAGGAAGCAAGATGGTGAAGTACATGAATCACCTTTAAGTAAAATGTCCACAGATAACACATTGATAAGCTGATCTATGTTCAAGTGAAACAGTAAAGCTCAGAGGAAGGCCATCTTTGTGGCAATACTGATTGGCCTCTTTGAAGTAACAGCCATCTCTCTTAAAAACAAACTAAGAATTTCACTATGAACACATCATCAAATTAATTTGACGTTTACCTACATGCAGGCCAGTCTAGAACCCACACACTGCTGTGGCAAGTGTAGAATGTGGCTTGCCATCATCTTACTGGATAAGCAGGGACATCCCTGTTGTCTGGATGGCGACATATACTGTTCCAAAAGCTGTATGAACACATGAAGTTACCCATGCCATGGGTACCACCATACACTCATGCCATCATGCTGATAAACAGTCTGGATGGTCCTATTTTCTCTTAAGGCCAGAGGAGATGATGTCCACAACTTCCAAAAACAACTCAAAATGTGGACATGCTTTCTCGGTTTTAGGTCAGTTCAGCTCAGATCTTAAATCTAGTCTTAAAAATTCCATTTGTACCTGCAGCAATGAACTGTGGTTACCGAAAATGGTTTTCTGAAGTATTCCCATATCATTTATACAATCATGCAAGTTTTTTGCAGTGCAGCCTGAGGGGTCAAAAGTCACAAGCCCCATTCACAATGCTGTTTGGATGCGGGGATCCTGGGCCAATTCTCCACCTCTGCGCCTGTGTGAATGTCTTGGAGGCGGCGCTGTTTCATTGGTGAACTGAACCAGTGTGTGGATAAGCTGGCATGTATAATCACACAGATCCCTCATTCAACTTAATGAAGAGAAATGTCCCACAAAGCAACATTACATGACCAAACAGTCACATAATAACTGTAACTGTCTTTGGCAACTTATATGAGGAAAAAATACTGCAGATATATGTGGAGAAGTGTCTGTCCTCTTGTCTGTCCTCCTGCCTGTCCTACTGACTCCTCGTCACATTTCTGCCTGAAAAAAAAGCGTCTGTCACTGGCAAAAAACTTTAACTCACCAAGTGTTTGTTGGAGAAAAAAAATCACTGCGATAAGTCAGCCCTCCCAACCGAGACTTTCCCCCAGAAAACAGCCTCCCTCGCTGCGACTGTAAGTCACACAGCGTCCAGTTTACTGATGGCGAGTATGCTGTTGCCGCTGTCCCAGCTGGGCTGAACACAGGCATCACATTCAGAAGTGTATATTAACAAAAAAACAAAGTTTACGAATTTGACCATAACATATCTTGTCTCTTGTTCTATACTGAAGTGACTACAAGTTGAGAAGGATTTACAATTATTTGCATTCTATGTATTCACGTTTTACAGCGTCTTAATCAGGGTTGTATTAATGTTATTTTCTAACTTATTCAAAGATTCCCTTTTTTCAACCAGACAGTTGACTATTCCTCTTTCCCAATGTCATCCATAAGTCAGTGTTCAAAAGATTAAACATTTCCTGACTTATCGAATACTTTGCTTTAGCAAAATACTTTTTGAATGATAGTAGAGCATTTCCTTTTCATTGCTAGCCAATAATTGAAGCAGAACACATGCTGTCAGATTTTCATGTCATAGCCTTACAAACTGCGCTTCTGTTATTATTACATGTGGTACTTTCAGCCTAGCAATCTTGTTGGTCAGTAATATTTGCTTTTAAAGCTAGGGGAAGAAAATGAAATGACACTTTATGGCTGTTTTGTTGACTCATATGGTAACCATGGAGCTGCACACACTATTCAATATTCAGCCACAACAGGGAAAGGGGACAAGTAAAAAAGTATCTCTTTAAAATAATTCAAACTCCATACAGAGTCTCATTCAATTTTTTCATTTGTTTTTTTTTTGTAAAGACGCAGTCCTATTGTGCAGATAACTCCAGGATGTATGTTCATGTAATGATCTGAGATGCTCGAATGCAATTCAGTGTAATGAGAGGATGAAATTGTGCTGCCGATCACAAACAGAGGCCTTGGATTCCCCAGTGACTGATCATCTGCTGTATGAGTCACATCCAACCCATACTGAAGACACAGGCAAGGCCAAGACTGAGAGGGATCCCTGTCTCTCTCTGTCACCAAGAGAAAATCTGAGTGACATGGATCCATTAGCCCAGGCAAGAGAATCACAGTGACCTTTCAACAGTCGTTGTTTCATCAATATTTATTTCATTTCCCTCAGCTGCACAAACAGGAGAACTGCAGCCCAGTGTTCTTACTGAGCTGCATGCACACCAGCTTGGAGCTCTGTACACAAATCCGTTGCCTACATACAGGCAAATACTCCCTCCTACACAGTGTCGATTTCACTGTGGGCTTTGGAACGCTTCAAATCAAATGGAAAATAACATTTTTGCCATGTAAAGAACAGTCTTTCTATTTCTTCTGCGATCTCAAAAGCAGACAGTGAGTGTTTCACACATAGCCACAAAAAGTTTACATAAAACCATCATCAAGTGTGTGGTAGATTACTACCTGCAGCCTGGCAAGCTGGGTGATCCTGGCCACAATCTTGTTGTACGGGTCAACAATCTTGGTCCTGATCCTGGAAAGACATGCATGTAATAACTGTTAACAGCACAAAGGATGAGAATAGATGAGAGGTGATGCCAAATATCACAGTTGATACCTTATAAGGGTTTTTCTCTGGAGAACATGAAATGTTTGTCACATGCAGTACAGGGCCGCATGATTTGTTTTGCTTGTTGAAGCTTAGGCAGCAAGATGACACCATGATAACACTACAATTTGGGGTTTAGAAAACACAGTATGTGGACGTCTCTTACCCATGGGATGATGTGAAAATTCATGTCAAGATTGTCCTGTCAAACGGGGACGCTGTTGAGCGATGGAAAGATAAGATGTGCTTGGCTGTATCTCATTCTAAGGGTGTATTACTGCCAAGTGCTTGATGACATACAGTGCTGTGAAAAAGTATTTGCCCCCTTACAGATTTCTATTTTGGCTTTTTTGGGTTACACTTAAATGTTTCAGATCATCAAATATTTTTTTATATCAGACAAAGATAACCTGAAAAAATACAAAAAGCAGTTTTCCTGTCGGAATACATTCTCAAATGATTTGAGAATTTATTTTTCAATAAAGACGGTATGACTGCTGACATGTTGCTGATTAATGCTGAAGAACGTAAGGCCTCCCTGTCTAAATGGCCGAAAGAGAGTTGGCCTTATTATCTTGAATTTATTTTTATAAGAGCTACAAAGCTTTGGAGTTGAATCATTTTTTCAGTTTAATTAATGGAAGATGCACAGTCCATAATTTGAATTTGAAGTCAGCACTTATCCACAACAGTGAACAGGGATGGAAGATATGTCATAGTTGTGGGAGGAATCCACACAACAACTACGCTGCTGAACATATGTGGGTCAAACATTGATGACCCTGAATTTTTAAGAAAGGTTCTAAATTTAATACTGGATACCGGATATTTCCATGACTAACTTGGTGGTGTTAATTTAGTAATGGATACTTGTTTGGATAGTTCCTCTCCATCGAGGTCAAATTCTTCCAAAGTTATTACTGAAAATATTAATCTAATTGTTAGATACAGAGGTTCTACGGTTGAGAAAATGTAGTGCCAAAATAAAGGCCGGTCTGACGGCGATGTAAAGCGGTGTGAATTTTCCCTTTACAACACACACTTGAACTGTTATAGATTTTTTAAGGTGAGCCTTGTTTTAGGTGGTTTATTTCTCTTTTTCTCTGGACCCCGTTCACTGCAGTACAAAGCTGAGCGTCTGGGCTGGAGCGGCTTATTTAAGAGGATGCATTATTTCTTTCCAATTCTCTGTAAAAAAGCGTAAGGGCACCCTTTCCATCACTTCAGTACATTTACAACACCTGGGTCACAAAGAGGGCACACATCACCAAGGACACTACACACCCCCAGCACACACTGTTCACACTGCTACCATCTGGCAGACACTACAGGAGTGTGAAAGCCAGAACAACCAGACTTACAAACAGTTTTTATCCACAGGCCATCAGGCTGCTGAATGACTCTGTCCCATGACAACTTCGTATACACAACTATTCAGCACTGGGAACTACACTTGCACTATGCTTAATAGTGTGAACTACATTTGCACTATGTATGTATCTTCAATATCCAATGTATATATTCAAAATGCTTACATCTTATTGTCCTTCAGTGCCTTCTGCTGCATGTGAACATTTCACACGCTAACATGCTTGTTCTTTATCTATTCTTATCTTATCTATTCTTCTAAGTATATTTTATATTTTTGTGTTTATATTTTTGTGTGAAGGGAAACTTGCAAATTAAGAATTTCCTTACTATGTGTATATGACAATAAAACATATTGAATCTTGAATCTAATAAAGCTAAATAACTAGAACTTCAGAAATCTGTCAGCGTGATATGGAAAATGTCCAGCAACCTTCTTTAGAGAAAAACACTCAAATTTCTGCACTCAAATTTAATTAAATATTATCAGACAAAATTAGTAGGGCCTTTATATTTACAAAACAAAAATACTTTGAATTTGGAGACAAAGTGCATAAATTACTGGCAAGGCAAGTATGAAAAATTGAAAATGACAGGACCACCCATAAAATTAAATTAGGATCAGGTACTCTACTTACCTCTTCCAAAGACATTAATGAGAGATTTAGACAGCTTTATTAGACCTTAAATATATCTGAACTCAACGCCCCACCTGGAACAATGCACCCATTCTTTGATAAATGTGAACTCCCAAAACTAAATCAAGCGGATCACGATGCCTTAGATGCAGACATCACATGTAAGGAACTACTAGCAACCATTAAATCACTAAAGAATTGCAAAAGCCCAGGCCCAGATGGGTTAAGCAATGAGATATACAAGTAGTTTGGGGGACTGCTGGCACCCTACTTTTGTAAACTTTATGCCAACTCATGCAAAGAGGGTGTATTACCTTACTTCCAAAGAAAGGAAAAGATTTGGAAGAAGTAGGTTCATATCATTCTATATCATTGCTAAACACAATGCAAAAGATTCTAGCCAAGACATTGACCAGAAGACTTAACGCTTCTATGGGGAAACTCCTACACCCCGGCCAAACAGGGTTTATTCCTAAGAGAAACACTTTCCACAATTTCAGATGTCATTTTAACATCTCTCATACTCTCCCTGGCTTCCTAAAAAAACAACTTGCCATCCTCAGCTTGGTTGCTGAAAAGGCATTCGCCCAGGTCAAATAACCAGACTTATTTTTACATATTCATTATTACTATTTGTAATACTTATTATCACATTGTGATCCTTCAATTTAATATAATCTAATTTTGTCTTTACATCACAAAATTGTCTTAACTTTACACGTTAACGTTTACAGTAAGACTTAAATAAGACACTTCAAGGGGCCTCAGTTTCTTTTTTGTCAAGAAATCCCAAAGAAGTCACTGGATAAATGCTGCTAATAAACACAAACATGTCAACAGGGATTGCCGCTCATCTAATAACGTGTATTCAATTATGCTGAGAAAAATGTTTCTTAAAATGTTTGAAACAAAGTTTTCATAGATTAATGAACTTACATTCACCATTTTATAACAGTGGTTGTAACAGGTTGATGTGAAAGAGCAGGCACTGGGGCCAATCTGACATAAAGCAACAGCAAACATATTTACCTGTCAACAGCTGCCTGCAGAGCACTGATCCTTGTCTGCATCATCTGAAGGACCCCTGAAAACAACAACAGCAACATCTTTTCCTTTCACTACATTCTGACTTTGATTTGTGGAGCTAATTTAATAGCAGACTTCATGTGAGGGATGTTGGCTCTCTCTGGTGGTAAAATTCAAGAAGTACAGCCATTGTGTAGAGGCAGAGTTTGAACAAGAGCTCACTGTTCCTGCTTGACAATACTATTCCAATTTTAGTCTTAAGTCTCTCCATGTGCATTCAAATGCTGCCGGGAGAATCTGAGATTTTTGACTTTTCTTCTACAGTTTGTTTCTCAACATCATTGTACTGATGATGTGAATTTTCTCATAAAATCAAACCTCTAGGACAATTAGAAGAAAAATGTCACTGACAATGTGGGAGAATCTTCCGTTAAACAGGCTACAAAACACTATATTGTAATCTGTTCAAATCAATCTATTTTTGTGACCATTATACAACCATAAAATAACTGAATTACAATCAAACATGCCTCTAAGTGTAATACAGTAATGGGTTTATTTCCATAATCCAATAACTGAAGCCACTGACTGCTAGGAATGTAGTAAAAAAAAAAAAAAGCACTACTGCCAAATCTCTCATTTGGGGTTTATGTCATCCCTGAGTGTTCCAACAAGGAGAGTTTTCAATATGGTCACTACTCACACTTTCCTAACTGTGCTCAAATCATTTTACTTCAGCTACTTAGCACAACCAGCTTACTGCTTCAGAATCACAATTGATTTGAATTGATTTCCTGCAATTGATTCGGGTAGCACAATGAAATGAACTGAAACCAATGGCAGTAAGAAAGCATCGTGTCTCTTACCTTCAAGGGACTCTATCCCAGTCGCTTGAGACAGTAGGTCTTCATGTCTAGCCACAACCTGGAAGGAAGAAGTATAAATATGGATGGGGCACCTGTTACAGTGACTACTGTGTTCCTTGCAGTGCCTGGTTTAAAGAAAGTTTCAAGTTTCTCCTTCATTTCCACAATGAAATCATATTAAGTGAATCCAAGTGCTGCCTGGAATGCAGGCATATGTGGATGGAGTGAATGATGGAATGATGGCACATATGCACATGGAGAAGCTGCAGTCGGTCTATGTGATAAAGAGGTAATAAGCTGACGAGATACAAGTTAGCTTTTTGTACTTCTTTTCATCTTACTTTATGTCAGATTGTATGAAACTGACACCACGATGCAGTGTACAAATATTACACATAGTACACATATTTCCTGCACTTTGCCTTCTAATGGGTATTCTGTGCTCGACAGTTAGACAGATAATATCAAAAATATTCAGTTTTAGTATCACAAAAGACAGACGAAACTAGAAAATATTCACAACTGAGAAGCAGGAACCAATTTTTTTTTTTTTTAAGTTATTGACTAAAAATGTAGTTGTCTAATAGTAATAGTTTTCTGTCAATATACATATTGGTTAATGAACTAAGTGTCTTAGTTCGACAACCGAATCACACTCTTCTTTGTGGGAGTCAAGTCTGGTCAAGTGTTCAACGTAGAATGAAAAAGACAGAAGACAAAATTATTGTGCACTATGATATGAAGATCTGAGTCATCATACGGCATTTCACAAGCTGCACAGAAGTTGTCCCCTTAGCCTCTGCAGTGAGTCAGTGGCTGTGCTGAGGTGTGCATTGTCTGTACCTGGCTGTGCAGCTCCTTGTCCAACTGACTGATGCCCTGTGCCAGCTTGGCCAGTTGCTCAGCAATGACAGCATGATGGATAGCCTGAGCAGTGTATGTCTTCACATCAAAGTCCTCTGCCAGGAAATCAGCGTAGCACTCTGCAACACAGCGGTACATCCTCAAACTCTTCAGTATATATTCACACTACAACACTATTCCTAAATATCAGGCTTGTATTGCACCCAGGGGCACCACTTGCCAAGGAAGCCTCTGCAGGAAGGCAATTGAGTGGGTCCCCAGGCCCGTAGACCGCCACCCCCAACCCCAATGACAACAAAGTGGAAAGCCACAAAAATAATAGAATGAAGAGGAGTTTTCCCTCGGAAAGTGAAAAAAGAATGAAGAAAAAAGATGAAGAGGAGAAAAAAAGCAAGACAGTGGTAAGTTGACTGGATAACATTAAATATTACAGTATATAGCTATGCTGCTAATATAGCCTTAGCTGTGGGGGAGAGACACTTTAATAACGTGAATTTCACTAAATCTGTTTTGTATACTTTAATGTTGGCTAACATTAACTTGGCTAAAGGAGCTCTGCTGGCCGTGACTTTACCAAGTCAAGTCAACCCATGGGCCATCCAGGAGTCAAAGTCAGTACAGTCAACTTGTTAGCTAACAGGCTAATAGAGAGTAGAAACTAGTCGTTAACTTGGTCTGGGGCATTGCTATCTAAATAAACATGATCTCTGCCATTTCTAGAGTAACATTTTACCTGGCATTTTATAGGAAACTAGAGAGTGATTTGGAGGGGAGTAAGCTAACTTTAGCTTGGACAATGTTTTTTCTACCTCCACCTCACGTGAGACTGCAACATATTTTCATAGTGAAGACACATGACCCCCAACCAGAAGTATGACCACCACTTTGCTAATATCAGATGACCTTACACAATAGGTTGCAACAAGAGGACCAATACAAATTAAGGATATGGTTTTCCCATTATATACTGACAAAACTTAACATACATTCTCAAAAATGCCACTGCTTTAAATAAAAAAAAAGTTTACATTCCACAATTTTTGTTGTCATACTTTTTATGACATAATGGTTACGACCGCTTGTTCACTGCCCTGTGAATTTTTGCCTAGGGCCTCATCAGACTCGAGAGTCGCCCCTGAATTGGCAGCAGAAACAGAACCAGAGCTCCTTTTCTGGCTCTTTGCTGGACCAGAGCCGCGTAGATCTGTACACTGTCTACGTCCTCCTCTTCGCTCCATCGCGTCAGTGTCTTAGTTATTCGCTGTTACTGGTGTAATTCACATGTACTACCATTGAGTTTACAGCAGTGCAAGTCAGCAGTACGAACTGTATTTTCAGGTAGGTTTCACCAACACGGTACAACGATTACGTCACAATAACAAAAATAAAGAAGTGTGATCTCTAATCAGTTCGGAAAAAGCTTTTGCAAAAACCGAGAGACGAATACTGAAATGTGACAAAGCTACTGATGTAATTCTTCTACTATCGAAGAACACGTTAAAACACGGTGTGCATCACCACCGCTGTCCAAACACTTGTATTTACCGTCTTTCAGAAGTGAATTCGTGGAAGCTTCTCTGCCGTCCTCCATGTTGACACTTCCGCATGTGACGTATAAACTGAGAGACGGGAGTTAGACGTCGTAGGAGCTTTGAGGCTGAGACACCGAATGCAACGCTGGACCTGTGTTCTTCTTCTGGTTTTACAGCGGTTGGCATCCAGCTCAATGGTGCATTACCGCCACCTTCTGCTCCGGAGTGTGGATCAAATAATAGACTTCGGACCTGTGCTCATGGCATTTACGAGAAAACATGAATACGATATGATATGATATCATATGATATCATATGATATTACATTATATCATATACAATGTTACAGTATATTAATGTATTATATGTTTTTTAAAACTATTGCACAATTGTATTATTATATTCCAGAAAATTATCACTATGTATTTTCATGTGTTTATTATTCAAGGTATTTATTACACAAAAATGAAGTCAGTGACTCTCATATATGTCACCCACTATTGGTGTTTTTATTTGATTTAATTTGATGTGATGAATAACATTGAAATAGAGAAGAAAAAATGTACAACTCGATAAAAGACAAGCTGGCAAATTTGCAAATCAAGCAAAACAGTACACAACACAACATTAACATCACAACACCTACATGAGTATTTATACCATTATAAGAAAATTACACTTCAGCAGTACACAAAGTGACTACATGCACAGTACTTTCATAAAATAAAGACCATTTCATGTCACAACACATCCCATGGTGGATGTTTTGACTTGATTAATGTAAATGTAACTAAGGATATTCATATTGTGTACATGTGCCCCAGTATTGTGCATATGGGTTTGCCTGTCTTGTGTCACAGCCCTGAGTGTTTCCTGTAATACCCTAATTTACAGTTGGAGTTGATGCCTGGGTTAGGATATAGTTAGGCAAGGCAGGGATTACTGTTAGCAGTAAGGCATAAGGTAATGTTAGTTAAATGTACAAATGTGCAACTTGTATGAGTCTGCAAATCTGACAGTCTTTAAAATTATTCTAACACATCTTTGTGAAAGCTCTGTGACCTTACTAATACAGAAAGCAAATGACACAAAAGAAAAAACAAATATTTTGAAATGTTGGACAAATGGATACAAACAGAAATGTACATAAGCCATTCAGTATACAGAAAAATATATTTTTTTGCTCCCAATATTGTTTAATCATCAACCAGAGTGCCAATGTTAGTGTAATTTCCAATTTAGCGGTTTCCAACAGGGCATTTAACCAGTCTTGAATGGATAAAATGGTACTACCTACCCATTTACTGTAAATCGCCTTTTATATTTGTCAACTGCAAAAACTATTGCCAACCACTTATCATATTGTTACAAGGAAGTCCAGACAGGAACCCTCATATCATACCACATTTTGCCATGTTTTTACCACAACACTGATTGTCTGGAAACCATTAACTCAAAACCTAAGAAGTAACAAATTCCCTTAAGAAATGAAGCAGTGACCCCTTGATACAAATATTTCAGGGAAAAAAATCCACTGGCAATGTCAACAGTCCTACCTTTGTAAAAAAAAAAAAAAAAAAAAAAAAGAAAGAAAGAACCACAGCTAACCTCCATGATCAAGGTAAGGAACAATGTTTCCCTTGATTTTTGCATAATAGTTTCCCAAGTAAGCCAGTAAAATTAGACAATATTTGCAGAGGAAACATAGTGATAGGGTGAATCTAATTTGTGTGGCTGAGAGGGAGAAGAATCAGGGGGGAAACATTTATGCCACTGGTAATACCACAGGGACTAAAGTATGGGTAGAGTTTTTCAGTGAAGTTACAGCCAGTAAAGAAGTAGATGGGAGCTGCTACATCTACATCATAAAAGGAGACCAGACCCTCCTCATAATCCACAAACACCCCCACCTTCTCAGGCTTAGACTTCAGAGAGAGAAGGACACCAGGTCCAGCAAGAGCTTTGTACTCCCTTCCATTTCTCAGTCCAGAAGCCATGTTTTGGGGACAACCTGATTTTTCCCTCCCTGATGACCGATTCCTTGGCCACTCCTAAATTCCAGTCAGTCTTACCTCTAACCTGAACTTCATAGTAAAATCTGCCTGAAGTGAAGCTCTGCTTTCCTAAAACACCATTACAAATGGAAAATCGTGTTAGGTTGTTGGGGACATTATTATGCATCTCACCACTCTTGTCTGTTTGCCATCATCAGACAGGACAAGATAAGGATTTGCAGTGTCAGGATCAAGAGTGACATCCACTACATACCGCTGGACCCTCTTCAGCTGAACATCAGCACACAGCTTATCCATCTTTTTACTGAGTGTCTCTTCCAGCTGAGCCACAGCTCTCCTCACAGTCCCCTCATATGATGAATGAACTCTGACCTCTGTCCAGTCTTTGGTTGATGGAGCAGGGTTCAGAGTTGGGAGGCTTTGGAGGAGCTGGAGGTGGTCTTCAGTGCATGAGAGCTGCTCCAGCTCAGCACTTCTCTTTATCAGCTCAGAGATTTCTTCTTCCAGTTCTTTGATGAAGCCTTCAGCCTGTTTCTCTGTTATTTTCTGCTTCTCTTCAATCATATCAATGAGCTGAGCCAGACCTCTCTCAACAGACTGGATCAGAGCAGTGAAGATTTGTACACTGTCTACTGTCTCTCTGTCTGCGTATTCCTTGCCGAGCTTCACTGATTCTTTGATCTGCTGAATCTTCAGTCGTCTCTCCAGGACCATCTGGTCAATTTCAGCCTTTAAGTTCCCCAGTTTAGCTTTCTTTGCATCATATTCTTCTGTCATGGGGATAAAGACATGTGACCTGTGATCTGACTTGGTGCAGAACTGACACACACACATCTGATCCATCTTGCAGAACATCTCCAGAAGTCTACCATGCCTCTTACACAGTCTGTCTTCCAGGTTATCCGCAGGATCAATCAGCTCATGTCTTTTCAGGCCTGGGATTCTGTAATGTGGCTCCAGGTGAGTGTCACAGTAGGATGTCAGACAAACCAGACAGGATTTCAGTTTGGTTCCAGTGCAGACATCACACAGGACTTCTCCTGAATTGGCACTTTTTTGGACTGAGCAGCTTCTGGTTTTCTGTACAGTTGACTGTCTGAACAGATAAGCCATCTCTGATATGAATGGACTGACAGGCCTTCTGTCAAAGACATCTTTACACATGGGACACTGACTTTGGACATTAACATCCCAGTGTTGTGTGATGCAGAAGTTGTGTCCACATGGTATGGTGACAGGATGGTTGAACACATCTAGAAGATGGAACACAGGAATTGCTCTTCAGAGAGGAAACTATAGCCAGCATACATGTCTAGAAAACAAGACCAAAAGGAAAAAATAAAACTTCATCATCTCAATTCCCCTATACTTCTCATTATAAGCCATGGCTCCTAAGAATTATCCTGTATTCGATCACCTCAAAATGTTCTTGCACACTGTTCCAGTTCAAGCTGCACACTTAACTGAAGTTTAATTGAAATGCATTAACTTTAAGATACATCTTTCATCAAACATGTAGCCATTAGCAACGTTTGAATGCTAGCTTTGCTCCACAGTTTTTTTTTCTTATTCAATTCCTAGGCAAAGTATCAAAAAAACATCATAAGCTTCATAGAGATTTATTTATCTCAGTGCAAGTGTAACTGTTGATGATAGTGGTTCCACATGCAGTATGTGTGCTGCATTGATTGTTGACTGCACACGGCACCCCAAAGGGTCTGTGTGTCATCCTAAGTTAATGTGGCAAAAGGGTCTGAATCCTTTTTTTTTCCTTCTATAGGCATCATCAAAAGGAAAATAGCTGTGTTTTCATGATGACAACTGCATGCATTTAGTGTTTATCACAAATATTAACTTTTACTATCCTATCACCAGTGTTCATGGATGACTTGTAGTCACATTACACATTATCACATTCTTTTCCTTGTAGTTTGAATTTGCACAGGCTTGGAGAGTAATGGAATAAATGTAACAGGATTTCATAATTAGGACAACAATAAAGATAACAGTATTCCATAACTGTTACAGAAAAAAAGATGTGATTAAGTTACAGATACCTTCAGTACAAAATGAGATCACTAACAGATTACACTTTTAAAATAAAGAGTGATATAACACATGACAACACTTCATGAGTCTCATACAACATTACTGATGTCTAAACAATACCAGAGTGATTCTTACGGAATACACACTCTTTAGCAAGATCAAGTCAAAGTCATCCTATTGATATTTGTTTTTGAAAATCAATCAAGTTTTATTACTTTAATATTGTGATACTTGGATGACGTTACTGATTATTTTTATTTACAGGTAAGTAGTTGTTGTCAGAAGACTGTTTTAAAGGTCCCATATTATATATTATATATATTTATAAAAAACACATTTTCTCTGGTCTCTACATTTATAAGCTGGTCCTCTCTGAGCCTGCCAACTCCTAGAATGAGGAAAACAAGTGATTCCTGCATGGTCTCTGCAGCCCACACTGGTAACACGGAGCTCCTACAGGCTGTTCAGATTCTGCTCCTTTCATTACGTAATGAAAGGAGTCATTATCATAGGCCGACCTCCTCTGAGCAGTGATAGGAGATATCTGAGAGGGGGGCGTTCATCCCCGAGGTGAAGTTCGGTGTGTCCAGCAGTGAGACAGCAGTGTTTAATAGTATTATAGCTGCCTACAAGTCTGGTGAAGTCAGCTGGAAATTGGCTAACTCGTTAGCTCCGCTTCTGTCCACTATGCAATGGCGTTTGAAGTGAGTTTAATGTTAATAATATTACGATGGAGCTTGATTGTCACAGTAAAAAGTGTGGAAACATGTGCAGACTGGAGACAGAGACGATGCTAACAGTGTCCAAGAGTTTGGAGACTGTGTTGGAGACAAACACAGCTTTCGCTAGCTGTTAGCCATTAGCTACATGGTAGTAAATGTAACAACACATACGAACAAACTAATATTATTCAGACACACTAACCATTCTGAAACGTCCTGCTGCAGCCACAGAGTCTGTACTTCTTCAGGAGCCTCTCCTTCTGGGTCCCATTCTGGGTCAAACTGGTATGGTTGATCGAAAGCATCTCCGCTAGCCATAGCAATACATATGTATACATCCATCATAACATTAGCGCATGCTACTGCTAGTAATGAGGCCTCCTCTTCCTGAGAGGGGCATGTAGCAGACAAGGCAGGTGTTGACAGATGGAGCTTATTAGCATTTGAAGGTGCAGGTACAGAAACAGCTTGCTTTCAGCAGAGCTCGCTTAAGCAACTTTTAGACAGCTGAAATTCAGGGCCTGGGATGGATTTGGGGCAATACATATCGAATACAGTGTCGTTGGACCTCTGACAGCTGTGTGAAATTGATGAAGACAGTATAATATGGGACCTTTAAATTATGGCCCCAAACTCTGCTTTTGCATGTCTGTTTGCAAAGATGGACATTTAGTTTTGTATCTACTAACTCACAATATCTGATTATTCCCCAATTATTTTCTTCCTTAAATAATCCCTTTACAAACAACTAGTCGTTGTCTAATTTACATTATTGCTCCTAGTGTAGATGTATGTGATCATGATGCTGCATATTTTACCCCCTCTCCCACTAATTATTTTGGAGATTGCCAGCACTGGCGCCTTTGAGGCATAAGTGTTATCCCCTGGCTCTTCTGCCGCTGGTCATCTCTGCAAACCTCTCTTAATGCCTGAACTCTCAGCTTTCACGTTGAGGCTGTGCGCGCTCCCGTTGGGAGTCAGCACATGAGGAAGAAAATCCACAAAGTCTGACTGAGTGTGGGATATATAACTCTTTCATTTATTACGCATTCAACTATAAAACCAGAAAACAAAATCAGTTCTTCCTTAAGAAAGAAGTGAAGAAGTGATTAGACGTGAATAACTGAATGATTGGATGACACAAGAACCTTTCTGCCAAAGCATTCACTGTGACTTGACTTTTCCAGAGGAAAGAAAATGAAAAAGTGGACTGTACTTAACTGAATGCAGTCAGCACTAATAATGTCCTCCTCTGCTGCTGTCTGTTTAAAATGACGAAGTATCATTAACTGTACTTACCAGTGAGTCTCTGGCGGATCCGCTATGGAACACGATGCATACTTCGACTCGTTTCGAGAGAAACAGACATTACTTCCTTCAGCAGCGATGTTCTTTCACCTTCATTTCTGGATTATGGCGGTAAAACTGTTCTTCTAGTGTTGCTCTGTCTCACATTGCACTCATGCATGTTGACTTACCTGAGCATACAGAACACAAAACATCCAATGTACAAGCCTGTTTATTATTATTATTATTGTTTTTGTTATTGTTATTATATTAGTATAATAATTAATTAATTAATTAATTAATTATTGTTGTTATTGTTGTTTTGTTGTTGTTATTCTACTATTAATAATAAATGTACTCATAAATAATATGAAAATAAATATATTTAGATAAATATAATTGAAATATACAGTACAATAAAGAACCAGGGAAAAAGCAGCAGTCAGATCAATTCCACATACATTTATAAAGTCAGTTAAACACCAATGTAAGAAGGTGCACCTTTCACCACAGCATCAGAAAAAGGGGAGAGGTTAAGAACTACTGCACCTTTATCATAAAAGGAGGCCAGACGTTTCTCATAATCCACAAGGCCCCTACCCTCTGACACTGCTGCTTGGATCATAGCTTGACTGCCAGTAAGATCAGGCCATATCTATGGTTGAGGTGTTTAACTAAATTAAGAAGCATTCCTTTAATGATGACATTTGCAGACAAAATCAGCAAAGTTACAGCCAGGTAAGGGGCAGAGCTGCTGCACCTATATCGTGAAAGGAGACCAGACCCTCCTATTAATCCACACACTTCTCAGGCTTAGACTTCAGAGAGAGAGGGACACTGAGACCAGCAAGAGCTCTGTGTTCTGTTCCATTTCTCAGCCACACAGTCCAAAGCCCTGTCTTTGGGCCTGCTGAGATTCACTCCAAAGTCCCATTTGGTCTTTTCTTTTACCTGAATTTTATAGTCAGCCTGAGGAGAAACTCTTCTTTCCTGAAAGACATGCACTACTCAAACAGGTCAGGGTTTGTCTTAAAATAAGTTTACTTGCCAAAAACAGGAATATTCACAGGAAATCCAAAACAGCTCAGCCATACAATTCTCAAGGGATTGGGCAAAGACAGAGCGGTCCAAAACAGGGTAAAAATCACAAGAGATCAAAAGTACACAATGAGACTTCTGGAACACCAGATGCAAGTAACAAAGACGAACCTACAACAAAATCCCCCACACCCAGAGTGATACAGTAAACAGGCAGTTGGGACGGGGGGGGGGCACTGGAAGGCCTCTGTTCTAATACCTCATCCATGAGGACAAACCAGGACCCATTAGCATACTTTAGTTTCTGTCACATCGTGGTGAGGTTGTCTCGTCTTGGTATCTGTCTTGTGAACTTCCTGTTTTATTTTGAAAATAACTCTCCTTTCGTTTCAGGTCACTTACCCTTCCTCCTGTGTCCATGGTCTGACATCATCCCTAATCCCTGATTGTTTCCACCTGTGAACCCCTTCCTCATGTGTATAAAGTCTGCGTCTTCCCCTGTCTCTGTGCCAAAGTATTTCGTCTTTATGTCGTTTACCGAAGCCTTTGATCACAGCCTTGTTCCACGCCTTGTTGAGAGTTTGCCTCATAGATGGTTAAGTATTGTTCATGTTTTATTTCTTCTGAATTTTGTATCCTCGAGAAGAGTGATTTTGATTTGTATTTTCTGGTTAGGATTTTGAGTTGAAGTTTGAAGTTTTACAGCCTTTTGTTTTCCTCGTCACGAGTGAATTTTTGTTAAATTATTTAAGAAAGAGTAGTTAATTTTCATAGCCTCTGAGCTTTCTCTTCGGAGTGTTTTTGTTTTGTAATTTTGATATCTATGTATATATTCAAGAACAGTGTAGGTTTTCCTCCTGCGGGAGCGTTTTCAGTTTTTCTGTGTTTCATGTTGTTTGTCTTGTTTGTCTCGCAGAGTTTCATAGAGTTTGATTTGTCATTCTTGCTGGAGAGTTACAAATTCAGAATAATAAAACTTGACACTACTGCTGCCATTTCCGCATCTGAGTTCTCTTTTCTCCCCGAGTCTGACAGTTTCCACGTTATCATTCAAACCTGCACCTACTTTGTACTTGTTCTTTAAATCGTTTCCAGAACTGTTCTGAACACAGAGAGAAGCAAGAGAAGAGGTCAACACAAGATCACATTAACACAGGGATGCAAGATTGACAAAAAGTGACATCAGGACTGACAAATCTGCAATTTATTATTATTATATATTATAGTATCATATATTATTATATATATGCCTTACTTCCATCCAGCTGCGGCGAAATGTTTCACCCTGTGAACCGATGTTCGTTCTGAGCTCGGACAGTGATGAAGCTCTCTGTTTGCTCACTAAAACAAAACGAAATGTAAAAGATGTTGTCTGTGTTACGTCAACAGACAAAAGAGCTCTAATACAGCAAAAAATATAATTGTCATGAGGATAATCATAAACTTAGCTCTTTATTCAAACGTTTAACTAGATTTTACAGTTTTACAGTCTGGAAATACAGCAGCAGTCACAGCCTGATCTAAATCTGTTCATCTTGGTCCATTTATGTATATGAAGTAAAACAAGTCTATAACATCTCCACAGTCACAACAAGATATAAGTCAACCTCTGAACATCTAGTGTTTGAAAGTAAAGGCTTTACTTCCAAAGGCATCAAGCTAAGCATTACCAGCATATTTTAACTGACATTTTGAGGTTTTAAGGTCCCTTGAAGTTTGACATATCTGGCGTTGGATGTTCAAATGAGTAAAAACTGAGTATAGACCCAATACTTACATTTAAATGTGAGATCTGTGCCACTTGAGGTCGCCATAATTTCTTTATTTATTTCTTCTCTTCAGGCGCACAAAGAAGCTTGGGCAATTTATTGTCACACACCAAGTCTAGAGCCAGGTAGTGGCAGCCTCTCTCTCCCTTTTTCCTCTTTCTCTTCTCCCTCTCTCTCTGGCAGGCTGGAGCATGATGCAGGCACTGAGTGGACAGGTGCAACCACTCAGCAATCGGTTGATTGGTCGGTGCAGCGTGGAGGGTAGCAACATCACTCATTCACCTGCCACCATAAAGACTAGACGTTCTCCGCAACCCATTGCCGGACTGTAACATAACTTCAGTTAGTGCCTTGATGTGGCTCAGCACTAGCATTGTCTCCTGCAAGAAACTGTTTATTGTATCATTTCTCTGTTTCTAGTTTCCCCATATCCGCTGGCATTCCTGGACATGCCTGCTCTCCCAATCCCTCCGTCGAGGCTTCACCCAGCTCTCCGGAACAGTGCACCCGCTACCCCTTGCAAAGCTGCACCTGTCCACCACCATCTCCACCCGACTGCACCGCATCATCTCTGCCTGCCCCCCCCCGTCATGTTTTTTGGCTGTTTTCCTGATTCTCAGTTTGTACTGATAGCTGGGGTTTGTACCAAGTCTGTTTTAGTTTCACTTTTCCTTTTGGTTCACGTGAGTTATTCCCCACCAGCCTTTGGGTCATCCATCACTCCTGTCTTAGTTCTGTTTTTGTATTGGTGAAGCCTTAACCTTTTTAACCATAATCCTAACCTTTAAGACATGCAGAACAACCACAGTGCCACTACTGTACTAGTTATGAAAGAATATAGTCATATTTTATATCAAATTAAACAGCAGAAGCTGGGCTACAATGTGTTAAAACATGTTTATATGATCCAAACACAGCCCAAACAGTAAACATCAAACTTCATGACTAATCCTAACCCTAACCTTTAACCCTAGAAAATTGGGTTGGGGTTTAAAGGGTTTATGAATCATTTTGTTGTAACTTACCCCAGAGTTGTGTCTCTTTGCCTTGCGTTTGACCCTCTATTTCTGTGCTGTGCCGGCCAAATGAGCTCGGCAGGCAATGAGACCAGCGATGAAATAGCCTCCCCCGCCATCATGTTACAACAGGCTATTGCTAATCAGGAATTATTGTTATCTCAACATGACAAGCTGTTACTTTCCTTAGTGGGTAGCAATCATGTTTTGCTCAACCAGGTCTCCGAACTACCCATCCAGCTAAAAGCTTTGTACAATAATTTTGCTCAACCCGCTCCTCAGAGCTCAGTGTTAGCAGCTAATCCTGCTGCAGCTAGCAGCCTCTTCGCGAACCTGTTGTTCCAGTTCCTGAATGTTACTGAGGGGAGTTAGGATCCTGCCAAGCCTTTTTGACACAGGTCTCGCTACTTTTTGAGATGCAGCCTCTCTCCTATCCCACTGATCATTCTAAGATAGCCTATACTAACGGGTTATTGTCAGGAGAGGCGAGGGAGTGGTGCACGGCTGTGGTGCTACTCGTGATGACCCTTCAGACCTAAACCACCTCATCTCACTCTCCATTACGATTGACAGCCAGCTCCGGGAGAGAAGGCCAGAGCGGTGCACCTGATCTGGACCTGGATCTACCAAAACCCCTAGCTTCCAGGGACCCAGGATTCTGCTGGACCCCCGACCAGAGCCTCTCCCTGAACCAATGAAGATCGGTCGCGCCCACCACACAGAGTCAGAGAAACTACAATGCCGCTCTGAGAACCTGTGCCTTTATTGTGGATGCCCTGGCCGCTACACTCCTGCCCTGCCCGTCCACCAAAAGGCCCGGCTCACCGGTGACCGGGGGGCTACTGGTAAGCCATACCGCTGCTTCATCCCCTCAACACCTCCAAATGCCAGTTACCCTGTGTTGGCAGCATCAGCCCATCCCTCTACAAGCCTTGGTGGATTCTGGAGCTGAAGAGAATTTTCTGGACGGTCACCTGGCATCCCAACTTGGCATCTCCATAGAGACCCTCGATGAGCCCCTGGAGGCTTGTGCCTTGAATAGACTTCACCTGGCCCAGGTCTGCCTTAGGACTGTTCCAGTCTCCCTGGCGGTGGGGGGGAACCACCGCGAGACCATGTCATTTCACCTCATCGACCAGTCTAGTCCACCCATGGTCCTTGGGTTTCCTTGGCTCTGAACCCACAATGCCCACATTGATTGGCAGCAAAAGGAGATCTGTTCCCGCCATGACCCCTGATAACTGAGCCAGCAACCATGCTCCCCCATCCGAACCCCTCAACCTGGACCTCATCCCCTCTGTTTACCATGATCTGGCTCCAGTTTTTAGCAAGGATCAAGCCCTGTCTCTGCCCTCATGCCGACCCTATGACTGTGCCATAGACCTATTTCCTGGAGCCACACTACCCCGCAGCAGACTATACAACTTGTTTAGAGCCAAACAGGCCACATTGGGGTCCTACATCTGGAATCATCCGCCCATCTTCATCTCCCGTTGGAGCAAGATTCTTTTTCTTCTCCAAAAAGGACATACCCCTCCATCCCTGCATAGATTTTTGTGGCCTCAACGACATTACCATTAAAAATACCTACACCCTACCCTTTATCATCTCTGCTTTCACCCCACTGCATGGAGCCTCCTCCTTCTCCAAACTGGATCTGAGAAACGCTTACTACCTCATCAGAATACGAGAGGGCAACCAGTGGAAAACCGCCTTCAATACACCTCTGGGAAACTTAAAAAAAAACTTCAAAACTTCTTCAGTGGTGGCATTTCATCCAAGTTCGCCTGCCATCCTGGATCTGCCCGCACCTTGGAGATCCTCCATCAAAGGTTCTGGTGGCCCACCATGAGGACCGGCACCCAAGAATCAGCCCAGTTCCAAATTTCTGTGACCACTTCCCATCCCCAGGAGGCCCTGGTCCAACATTGCTGTGGATTTTGTCACAGGCCTTCCACAGTCCCAAGGAAACACTACCATCCTAACCATCGACCGGTTTTTGAAATCTGCCCATTTCATCCCCTTGCTTAAACTACCCACAGCCATTGAAACTGCTAATATTCTGGTCTCTCATGTTTTCAGGATTCACAGCATTCCATCAGACATAGTCTCCAACCGTGGTTCCCAGTTTACATCTGAGGTGTGGAGGGCCTTTTGCAAAGTTCTGGGGGCCACGGTCAGCCTCTCATCCAGCTACCACCCCCAGTCAAACGGCCAGATGGAATGGGCCAATCGGTGTCTGGAGCAGCCAACTTCCCTGGGTTGAGTATGCATATAATTCTTTGTCTAACTCTTCCTCTGGACTTTCCGCTCCCAGTGTGCCCTTGGATACCAGTCAGTCCTGTTTCCAGCCTCCAAGGAGGAAATCACCATTCCCTCACCAGGATCATGAACCCTGTTGCTGTCTGGCTTAAGCTGCCCCCTTCGATGAAGATTCATCCCACGTTCCACGTCTCGCAGCTGAAGCTGGTACAGGAGAGTCCTTTGGCCCTCCCGTCCGTCCCCCCTCACCACCCAGGATGGTGGACAATCGGCCCGCCTACACTGTCCATCACCTGCTGGATGTCGGTCAACGAGGTCGAGGGGTCCAGTTCCTGGTCAACTGGGAGGGGTTTGGGCCAGAGAAGCACAGCTGAGTTGAGTTATTCCCCGCCAGCCTGCGTCAGTCCTTTCTTAGTTCTGTTTCTGTATTGGTGAAGCCTTAATAAATCTTTTTGTTGTATCTTACCCCAGCGTTGTGTCTCTTTTTATTTCTGTGCTGTGACGTTTATAACCGAGAAGGATAGTGGCAGTGCGTCCTCCAGGAAGAGGGAAAACCAGGCAGCATTTATGGATTGCATTTGGAGGATCCTTTGAATTTGGGACAGCTTTCGCACAGCGTTGTGACATAATTGCACTTAAAATGCCCACTCCGAAGGATGCTGCCCCTGAATTGGGACACAGCCTGTATACACAAAAGGGAGGGAATAACAAGCCACAGGTGCAACACAAGCAGAGCAGACAATCACAGGCAGGAAAACACATGGGGCAGGAAGAGATCCGAAACAAGATGAGAGATAGACACTACAATAAAACAGGAAACAGTAAACAGAACTGAAAACACAGGACAGCGTAACCTTAACTTTATGAGACATGACACCTAATCAATAAAGATCTGGGGTCCATGTATCATTAACCATTTTTAGATAGGGCAGCAAGCCGTGAATTTGCCCGTCCTTTTGGTGGCTCGGTCCGCAGTTTTAGACATAGGGCTGAAAATTGAGGGTCTGTTTTCATCTGCCAATTCGCCGCCTCAGAGGGTACACATTTTCGCCTCACCTGCTATCTAAATCCAAAGCGTCAATGTGTCGGCCCCAGTGTAAGGTGGACGGAAGTGTTGGTGACCTGCACCGTTGTGCGACTCACAGCCGGGGAGTTTTAAAACCAAGAAACAGCTGATCACAGCAGTCAGTCCATCACTTCATCCATGGACATTAACATGAGCAACAGGCAACCACTGAGATCCAGGAGATGCAGCATCTCCTCGGTCTCTGTAGTGGTGTGGTTGTATCCCCTTGTTGTTGTAGTGGCAAGCTAGGACCAGTCGCTACTTTCAAATTAAGAACCCAGTTCTAAACTCCAATGGGGTGCAATGTAAAGCTCTTATTTTGAGGACAAATTCTTTGTCACAGTTAACAGCCCAACTTCGAGGTTCGGAGCTGACTTAATGTATACATTTCCATAGAAGTACAGAGAGACAATCCGGTCACTTTAGACTTTAGATTGTAAGCCCAAAGGAGTGACATCAGCAGAGTTAGGTAATGTACACAAGATGAGATATTCCAGATGGAGTGGAGGCAGGTCAGCTCCTCTTTCGCCTATTGGATAGATGGACCCTCAATCCACCAAAGTGACCAATTAAAAGAAGTAGGTAGGTGCGGGCAAATGGACTCCTAAAAAGGCCCACAAAGGCAGAGAAGGTGGGATGGTTAGTTTTAGATTTCTGAGATCAAAGGGTTGAGAGGATTTCTGGTAGAGCAGAGGGCAAAGCCTTTGGCAGAAATTTGCTAGATATTTGGGGAACACCAGGTGCAGCTGCATCTGTTTCAATAAAGATTGCTCTGTTACTTCACCCAGCCTTGCCTCTGGAGTACGGTGTACATTTTAGGACATCCTTAGGATCAGGCTTCAGCGTCAGACCTCAGATGAAAAGGTATTAGGTCTCAGGAAAAGCTCTGTCACACTCGCACCAAACAGCCATGAAAAATAGTCATCGGACCAAAAGGCCTGAGAAAAAAAACTTGTTACACTGAACGGCATCAGCACAAACGTTGTCACACTGAACGGAATCAGCACAAAAGTCGTCACACTGAACGGCATCAGCACAAAAGTCGTCACATCGAACGGCATCGGCACAAAAGTCGTCACACTGAACGGCATTGGCACAAAAGTCGTCACACCGAACGGAATCAGCACAAAAGTCGTCACACCGAACGGAATCGGCACAAAAGTCGTCACACCGAACGGAATCAGCACAAAAGTCGTCACACCGAACGGAATCGGCACAAAAGTCGTCACACCGAACGGAATCAGCACAAAAGTCGTCACACCGAACGGAATCGGCACAAAAGTCGTCACACCGAACGGAATCAGCACAAAAGTCGTCACACCGAACGGAATCAGCACAAAAGTCGTCACACCGAACGGAGTCAGCACAAAAGTCGTCACACCGAACGGAATCAGCACAAAAGTCGTCACACCGAACGGAGTCAGCACAAAAGTCGTCACACCGAACGGAATCAGCACAAAAGTCGTCACACTGCACGGTATCGGGACAATCAGTTTCATACAGAGGTCGCGTAAGCTTTGCAGGCATAGCAACAGTAACTAAGGGGGCGGGGCGTAGCGAAGGGTCACATGCGTCATCAAGGTGCGACCGGAAGAAGAGTTGGAAGAGAAGCAGGCTAGAGAGAAGAAGCAGGAGACACGAATGTAAGTTTTACTTTTTATTTATTTATTTATTTATTCATTTATCTAGCTAGCTAGCTAGCTAGCTATTTGATATGAACCAAGGGGGAAATATGCAAGTCCGGTCGCTTTTGCGCAGTTTTGCTAAACCTCCCCTGGCCATGTGTATTTGTTTGCAACAGACCCGGCGAGTAATCAATGAAAAGAGCGGTAGATGACATTGTAGGCCATGTTGTTATACGTGACTTGTTGTAATATGTGTGAACTACAACCTGAAGCAGTAAACCTTGCATAAAAGTGCACCGTTTTAGCTGTGGGGAGTAATAAATAGTAACACAGTAATAAATACCTCTACCTCTATAATTATGTCTGTATGTTGTAATTATTACATCACAATTAAAGATGTTTTTGATTAAAACAAATACGTTCCCCGAAAACTAACGCAATGTAATTATAAAATAATATGTTAGTTAGCAACAAAACTATAACTGTGTTGATTTAGTGATCCTGATAACGAAAAGTGGATCTTACTCATTCTCACCTAATTGGCATTTACCCAATTTTATTTCAAAATGTCGCACTGTGGTTGAGCAATAACACCGAACAGCATCAGCACAAAAGTCGTCACACTGAACGGAATCAGGACAAAAGCTGTCACACTGCACGGTATCGGGAAAATCAGTTTCATACAGAGGCCGCATAAGCTTTGCACGCATAGCAACAGTAACTAAGGGTGCGGGGCGTAGCGAAGGGTCACATGCGTCATCAAGGTGCGATCAGTAGTTGGAAAAAAAGAAGCGGGAGACACTCGTAAGTTTTATTTTCTCCTCTCCGTTTTCAGGATGTATTATTTGACGTTCAAATTTATACAGAGGCAAAAAAGGATGTGGCACACGTTCGAATTTGTAAACATGATCATGATGTCAAAGTGTAGGAAGGGAGCTAGCTTTACTGTGTTGATGTAACGTTACCTTAGCTAGCAGACATGTCCAAACTATTCCACAAAGGGCCGTTTGGCTGCAGGTTTTTGTTCCAACCAGTCAAAAGCACACGGTTTGACCAATCAACTTTCTGAAGACTGAGACCAGTTCATTTAATGAGTCAGGTCTGGTGTGCTGCTGCTTGGCTGAAAACACCTGCAGCCACACGGCCCTTTGTGGAACAGTTTGGACATGCCTGCTAGCAGTGTGTGTGTGTGCGTGTGCGTGTGTGTGTGGTACTGATATAATCGGTTCTTAACATGAATTATTCCAGGAAATGGACAAAGTACAGCAATATGAGCGGCTGAAAAAGGATCTCGAGAACGGTAAGGACAATCATGGTTTTTCTGTTGTTTTTTTTGTTGTTGTTTTTTTTTTTAAATATATATGTGTATATATATGTATATATGTATTGAACCCTTATGTCGTCTTCAGAAAGCATTTTCTTTTATATGTAAAACCAGCATGTGTTGTTATTCGACGATGGGTCACTCTTTTATGCTTTCCAGTACACTTACCACAGTGACACCCACACACCCACCCACCACCTCACTTATCTGGGGCTAGAAAATAATGTCTGTCCGCAAGCACTGTCTTGCTCAAATGAGTGAGAGAGATGTGCAGATTGTTAAGCCCCCCTGACACAAATGTAGTTTGTAATTTTGGGCTATATAAATAAAATTTGAGTTGATATATTTATTTCTCTACCTCTTGTGATTTTATTTTAAGGTTTGATAACCCAGAAAGGTTTTGACACCAACATAAAAAGTCTCCTAGCTGTAGACACAAAAGGTAGGCTTGACTATTAATTGTTGTTGCAAAACAAATAAGGAAAAGGAAACAAGAAGTTAACCTTTTTTTTTCTGTCATTTGACATGATAGATTTATTTTAAGGCTGTCTGTGTTATTATTGGAATTATATATAGCACATGGATCACATTTCTACTCTGTTCATTTTGCAGATGAACCTGGGACACCTCATGCATTTTTAAGTAAGGAATACCAAAATTATATGATGTTTAAGATAACAATGTGATTGTGAACTTTTGGATCAGTCATGATCTGGGGACACACTGCCCAGTATTTTTAGATGTTCCCCTCTTCCAGCATGGATAAAGGGAGGCTGCTGCACATTCAGCTCCAAATGCAAAGAGTTTAATTTGAAAACTGTTCGGCCTGCAACAAGGCCTTTGTCAAGTGCCTCTTCCAGCATACATGATTCAAATGACGAGCTGAGTCTGATCTCCACTCAAGTTGAATCAGATGTGTTGGAAGACAGAAGCATCCTGAACATGCAGGGCAGTGGGCCCCCAGGATCACTTTGCACGATGGTCAGCTTAAACGTACATCTATATTACAGGCGCAGCAGAGGCTTTCAACAAGGCCAAGAAGGCCATAGGGGGAGCTGTAAAAAAAAAACAGTTTCCACTTTGCAAAAAGAAAATGCAGAACAGTGGTAGGGTACTGAAGGTTTGTGAACTGTGTGCCACAGATACTGATTGTATGAATGTCTGTATGAAAGGTCTTTGTTTTGTATGAATAGATTTTTCATCTTGATGTTAGATAAGACTGGCCCCCATGGAGTGGAGACCAAGAAGCAAAACCAGATCTGGGCGGTACCAGCGGATAGTGCTTGAGGAGACTCCACCAAGAGTCATTTTGCAAGGGCATGAGACATATGAGGACCTAGTAAACATTGGGAAGTCACATTTCTGGTCACCAGAGGATGCAGAGGGGTGTGAGTTCACCCTCTGCAATGCAGATGGGACAAGGTGGAGCAAGGAGGACTTCCTCCTTGAGTTTCCGGATGCATCTGCAATTACCTATGCATGGAAAAGGACGCTTTTTGTCGGGCGCAAGGAATTGGGTAGGAGGCACTAGGACAATAAGTAGTATTTGTCGACTTGAATTAATTTTGTATTAAATGTTTGTGCTTTTGTGCAGATGTTATGTGTCTGGATGACGTCCAGTTGGACGCGTCAGGTTCGTATTTGTGTGCTTGCTTTCACCATATTATTTTTTCATTACATTCTGCGTCTAAGGCAGTTGGTGTCAAAGTGATCCAGTAAAGGGCCATGTGGCTGCAGGTTTTCACTCCAACCAAGCAAGAACACACCTGATTTGGATCAGCCAACCAAGCAAGAACACACCTGATTTGGATCAGGACCTGCAGCCACATGGCCCTTTACTGGATCAGTTTAACACCACTGGTCTAAGGTATAGAAGCCTGTGTTCTGTGTATTTCCAGATGCATACTCAGAATTTTCAATCTGATATACATTTTGCAGAAGAACATCCTGATAAGTGCGACACGTGTGAGGCCGGCACAGGTTTTTAATTTTTTTCTTTTTTTTGTGTGTCATTTGATTCAATGTCAAAGCTGTGGAAGCTTGTGAACTGTGTTTTGTTTTTTCAGATGAGGACCCTGAAAACGTCGAGTCAGAAGTGGGGGAAAGTTGTCTGTCAGGTGTGTATGTGTATATGCTGTTGTACTGGGATGTCAGAGTGCAGTTTCCAGATGCATGCTCAGAATTTTCATTCTAATATACATTTTGCAGAAGAACATCCTGATGAGTCCGACATGTGTGAGGCCGGCACAGGTATTTAATAATTCTTTTTTTGTGCATCATTTGATTCAGTGTCAAAGCTGTGGAAGCTTGTAAACTGTGTTTTTGTTTTTGTCAGATGAGGACCCTGAAAATGTTGCATCAGAAGTGGGGGAAAGTTGTCTGTCAGGTGTGTACGTGTGTATACTTTTGTACTGGGATGTCAGAGTTACTTTAAATATTTGCTTGGTTAGTGACAAATTACTCTCTTTTGATTTAGTTAGTAATGTAAATCTATCACAATACTGAAGTCACCGTATTACTTTTAGTTAATTAAAGTTTGAATATGGAGAATTACCAGAATACCAACATCTACTGATCAAGATAAGCAACAATAACAACACAAAAATAATTCTTGAAGTCACTTGCCAGACCGGTTCTAAGTATAACACAGCGTTGCTAGGGACGCCGCTCTAATCAGAGTAGCACAGAGGAGAAAAACTATACAGGATATTTACCTTATGTCTCATTTTTACTGTCATTAAACACCTGCAGACTAGTTGTGAACTTCAACTTCAACTACACTTTATTAAGTGTCCCTTTTAAAGAGCAATTTGGTTTGCAGCAGAGCACACATTCAGCTTCACATTAAAAACAACATAGAGTAATGTTAGATAAATGACGTGTAGCTTGTTACAGAGAGTGGAGGCTCTCTGCCTTCCACTTCATGGCTGAAAACCAACCCTGCATGATCAGAGTCTCAGAACTGGTGTCACAGCTCTCGTCTCTGTTGGGGGAAAAAATGAAACTCTCATCTTGTTGGCACTGCGACACAAACGCACCCAGTAAGCTGTAATCTCTTGTTTATGACATGTGAGACTAAACAAATACATGCATCATAACATGCATATGATAATCCATTGATCCACTGATTGATTGATTATAAAAAAGCTTCATTGAAAACAAACGTACAAGACCGGGAGGAGGCAGGAAAACAGCGGAGAATTGAGCCACAATGGTGGCTGCTGACTGGTATGATGTAAACAGAAGGTCATAGTAAAATTTAAAATAATTGATTTACACTTAATATATTTTTTTTTTATGGAAAAGCAATACTTTTATTCTTTGCCCCTCTAAATGTCCCGTGGGTGTATTATTTTAGAGAGAATATAGCTTTTAATAAACATTCTCCATATTCAACCTTTTAAGGGTTATGTCAGGGGGATTAATCGATTTTTCTTGTTATAATATGGTAAATGGTGTTGTGTTTACTAATGCATCTGTGTCCTCTAATATCCTTATAATTGTCACTCTAACTTTTTTCTATTTAACTCTAACATACTCATTTTGTAGTCAATATCAGTAATCGGGAAATGATAAGTGCTAAGAAGGTGAAATCTGAAATGTTGTAAGCTTATCAATGATAAAAAAAAATGTCTCAAAAGATTTACCTGTTAACAGTACAAAATAGAAAAAAAAATCATTTAAGTTTCTAGACTATGCATGTAGTTTAGTTTATTTGTATTTACAAAAGTCTCTTAGAAACTCTAGTTCTCCCTAACTTGTTATATAACTTTAATCTACTTACATCTTCTTTACGTGTAACTGTAATGGGATACAGTTGATATTTTGGCATGTGAATAATTGTGTCTAATTTTGCAGTTCTATTCCCTGATGCTGATGACGATGATGGTGCAAGTATTGCAGATCAGGTAAAAACTTGCTCTAATCTGAGGTTTAATTGTCTAAATAATTGTGGTCTTTTTAGTATCATGGACATTGGTTTTTGCATAAAAGAAAACATGTAAATGAGAATTTTGGCCAAATGTTTCAATAGGGTTTCCTGTCTGACACTTCATCTAAAAAAGAGACAGGGAGAGGAAAAGAAAATGAAAATGTAGGGAAATCTGCAGGCACAGGTGAAAGCCAAGGTTGGTTACCATGTGTAGCTATAGGAGCAAAGAAAGCTGTGAGAGGAGGTGAATCAAACCAAACTTTATTTATATGGCACTTTTCACACTTAACACAGGTGCTGCCTCCCAAGAAACACCTACTCTACCAGCATGTAAGTATGTTTTATTAGACCCCCCCTTTAGACTGGCATTTTTAATCCTGGCTTGAGGATAAGCACAGAGGGAATACGGGTGGGGACTGTCACTCTTTTACATTAAGATATGACTGTTCAAAAAAAAGGAAGGGGGAAAAAAAACATGACGGGATGATTGGAATACCATGTGGCAGCTGTTAATATGTATTACTATGTCCCCAAGTGTATCTTCCAAGGATTCCCTATGTGGACGGCAATGCCATAACATACAACAAAGAGGATCTTCTTGGGCAGGGGGCCTTTGGAACAGTCTACATGGGTTCCTTTCATGGAACCCCTGTAGCTGTAAAGAAAGTGCAGTTTGGCTCGGCAGGAATGGCGGAAGCCGACATTCAGCACGAGATCAATGTTTCGCTGTAAGAACATACTGATAATTACATTGCCTTATCCAATTACCTAAAGGTTCCTCATGGATTTAGTTTTAAATTAGTTTTATATTATGTTGCACTATTTCCTTTTCTGCATTCTTGTTAGGAGATTGTGTCATCCCAATATTGTCCGTCTAATGGCTGCATCACGGACCCCGTCCTACTTTTTGTTGGCCAATGAGTACATCCATGGAGCAACCCTGGATGCAGTGCTGCACATGGACAACTGCTTTATAAAGGTCCCAGAAATTATTTTGCAAAATAATGACTTTTATTGTCCTACTGATGTACTTATTGATTCATATGTTTATTTACATACTTTACTATTTTTCAGCCATGGAAAAATATGTCACAGGATGTGTTTTTTTGTTTTTTTTTGTTTGTTTTTTTGGTTTGTGTTTTTTTAAGCAACGCAATAGATATTTCCTTATCTATATACTTAACCTCTTGTCTTAGCTTGAAGGAGATGATGCTGCTTTCATTTCCCTGGACTTGGCAATGGCTGTGGAATACATCCATGCACAAGGAGTCATCCACCAAGACATTAAGCCAGCAAATGTCATGGTAACACATTTGTCATGTCTTTCAGTTTTTGTCATTCTCTTTTCTCAGAATTATTTCGAAATTCTTTAGTTTTAGTTCAACCTACACCTCATCAGGTCACTCGTAAACATCCTAAACCAATTGTAAAGTATAAAATGCTTTCAGTTGTTCATGCAAGGGATTATGTATATTTGTTTGATAGTCCTAAAATATGAACTGCTCTGTCATGTTGATCAAAATGTATCACAGTGGCTCTGATGATGATAATAATAATAATAATAATAATAATAATAATAATAATAATAATAATAATAATAATAATAATAATAATAATATTGTTATTATTATTATATTTTATTATTATTATTATTAACATGTCATCATACAACCTGTCAAGCACATTGTCTATAAATTTCAGTTAGCTTGCCTGTGTGTCCAAAGCAGATTAATTGGGTCGTAAGACTACAAACAACACCAGTAAGTTTCCCATATAAGTTTACTGTTTAGTTGGCAGTAATGGCTGTGAGATTTTTTTTTTCCTCAGTCAGTGTGAGGGTCTAAGGACAGAGGATGTTGTTATGATGCTATGTAAAGCCCTTTGAAACAAACTGTTCTAGCTACTGATATTTTGGATAACCTGATCATGGGAACTTTGTCTTACAGCTTCACCAACCATCCAAGAGGGCAGTCTTGACGGACTGGGGCATGGCTAACATAAGGGACACCGTCAGTATCCGCCAAGGAAGTCGTCTGTCAGCGCAGGCAGTAGGGCCAGCTGGTGGCACTTTTCTTTACATGGCTCCTGAATGCATTCTGCATTTTACAGAGGCCACCGGACAGACAGACATGTGGTCCCTGGGAGCCACATATCTGGAGGTGTTGACAGGGTCTGCTCCATGGTCAGTCTGTAAGCAACGGGAGCTGGCAATGCTGCTGCGTGCCCAAACACCACCACATGCCCTTGCTCAGCTCGATCCAAAGTTTTCTTATCTTGGTGGCCTTTTAAGTTATGATGCCTCCTCAAGGGCTACCGCATCTGAGGTGGTAACTTTCTTGAAATCCATCCTTGATCTTGCAAACCGTTATGGCTACAAGTGGTAGTTCACCCACAATGTTGTCTTGCCCCCAAGTACATTACGTTGTTACAGTGTTATATTTACAGTGTAAGCAAAAAAAACTGAAAATTGCTGGTTGAAAAGCTGTTTGTGCATTGTTACACTGTTGTTCAATGTTAAAATGTATTTGCAGTTTTTTGTATGGCAAATTGTTGCCTTATTGAGGTTTTCTGCATCCCCAACAGAATAAAGGAAGCTTCCACTTGCAAAGAATCTCAGTGTCACACAGACCATCATAGGTACAGTGAGAGCATGGCTTCGTGCCATCTGGTGCTGTATCTTTGGACCCAGCAGCCTACATAAATATCTCAGGCCATCACCTGAGAATCTGTATCTCGCAATGAAGATAGTCATCTCCAAAGGCCAATGGGTCAGACCTGTCCCAAAAGACTCTTTCATGCCTAAAAGCTCGTCTGAGGATTAGGGCTTCATCATCAAGTGCATCCTCCAAAAAAGGGCATGCCATTATGAAGAAGATACAGATGAATAGGAGTTGGGCTTATAAACTCTTGCTATCGTCACAGACTTAATTGAAACCACCTTTGCAACTTCAGAAGCCATGTTATGTAATATCAAATTCTGCAATAAAACACATTCATGAAACCTCTGACAGCAATTTTCATTAGTATAGCAATATAACACTAGGCCTCAGTAATAATTATAACACTTGAATCAATATTAAACGACTCTTGCAATTACAAATGTCAACAGACTTGAATGAAATGGCAAATGACAATATATATGTAATATTTTAATGTAGGATAATTAAAATGATGCAACATATTTAGAAGAAACAAGGACATGCTGTAAAACACATTAATTCCTCACAGGATTGATGGTAGAACTACAGGTGAATCACTAGGATTAATCTTAGCCTGGCGGTTAGCCTGATCTGGAGCAGGCTAGCTGCAGAGAATAAATCACCATAGCAACTTGATCAGGATAGATTTGACCTGCTTTCATGCAACCAACTTGAGGCTAAATTAAGCCAGAATAACCAAAAAAAATCCAGGCTTAATCCCTTATTTTATTTTTGTACAATACCCCTCAGGACTCATATAAAGACAATTAGCTCAGTGAGTTAGGAGCTAGTTCTTCGTGTAAGAGGATGTGGGTTCAAGACCCAAAAAGGGTGGCGATGAGGACGCATCAAAATATCACATGAGCTTCATGAAACAAATTAATAAAGTTTCATTCATGGTGGATGATGTTTGACAAATACATATCAGAATTTTACCTCAAAAACTGGATTGTTGAGAGCATTTTGAGTTGTGCTCTCGTGAACATTGCAGCAAATGCAAGAATGGCATTTTAAAACATCTGTTATTTACTTCTTCTTCTTCTTCTTCTTCTTCTTCTTCTTCTTCTTCTTCCTCCGAGGAAATCATAATTCCCATGGATAAAAACTCACCAAACTTTGCACAAAGGTCCAGTCCCATGCCAGATTACATCAGCTGTAGACTCAACACAATAGTCCTGATAGTGGCGCTACAGCAAGTGTTCAAAACTTTGAAAATTCATAACAAATCAACCATACGTGCTACAGCTTCACAACTTTAGTCAAAATGTAGCCTCAACACTGAAGAAACATTGTACATTTAAAGCTACCCGACCCATCTATAATTCTTTAGTGATTCACCTCCACTCTATGTCTGTGTAATACTTTGTACACCTCATTCGCGTCCTGAAATGTTCGGGGTGTTTGAATGTCATTGCTGTTCATGGCAGCAGTGAATTCCTGGACCAGCATCAGGTAAGCGGCAAGACAACCATCTGCTGTGCCAGGAAAGGAACTTTTTTGTAAAATGGTGTGGCATATGTCCCGAAACTCCTGGTTTGCCACTTGTGATGCTTCCTCTCTTTCCCCGATGAGGGTTTTTGCATGGTCCAAGAGATCTTCATCAACTGGGCACAACATGTCGCCATAGCCTGTAGTTGTGGGAGGAAAAGTTTGGAACATTGTACCTCAGAATGCTAAAAGGAATCCAGTAATTGCAAAGCTTTTTCACAAGTGTGCATTTAAAGCAACTTTTATATGACCTACAACGCTTTAAATGAAGATGTAAGGTCTTTTTTGCCTGCTGTCAAGGAGGGTTGAGGGCTCCCAGCTCGGCCTTCATTAGAGATGTGTTTTTTTTACTGTCTTATGGAAATAACCAAAAGTGAATTTGGAAATGCTAAAGAAATATTGTGTGATTTTTGCTATCTTATGATATTGTAACTAGAAAATGTGTTACATTGTGTGTAATGTGACATTTTCTGTTCTTCATTTTCTCAAGCTAAGGGAAACGTATTTAATTAACCTAAAATGCAAATTACATACCAGGAGGTGGTAAGGAGTGGAGAATGTCTGGCTTCCCAAAAGGACCTGGAGCATTGCGCTGCTTGCGTATGTCATGCGTATTCCACAGTACTTGCTCTATTTTCAGGTCTTCCTGGAGCAGTGGCAGGTGGGTATACTGCAAGCAGTTACTATACACAAAGAAATTAATGTCATATTTAAATATTTTATTGGCATGTCATCAATCTGAACATTATTTTGAAGCTGCTACATAAACTTCTACTCAAAGAACTTACATGTGTATTGCGTTGTCCAATTCCAGAATGCCAGACTCCATCATGGCCTAAACATATGATTTTGGAAAAAGACAAGTTGTTTGCAATGGCATAAGAACAGTAAAACGTTAATTCTAAATGATACAACGTAACCCACTACTTTGATAAACGTTCAAACATAGCATGAATACAAAGCAGGTCATATTTCCTAGAGGCTAAGTCCCACAACTGGTATTGCAACAGATGTGAGTCTAAGAGTATAGGCATTGTAATAATCTGTGGAGAACACTGCCTGAGTCTTCCTTCCATGATGCATGAATACAAGAGATTGGATTCATCTCGCAGCCTGTAATTCTTCAGGGAATTAGCAACTCAAAACTTAAGTATGGAGAATTAACCTTGCATAAAAAACAAACAAAAATGTTCACAGAAAAGCAACGCAAACAAAAGATAGATGGCTTACCTAGAGTCAGACTTAGAAAGAAGAGAAAAAGCAGGGTTTCAAAGAAAATAGGGATACTTACTCCTAATACTCACTACTGTTTAATAAAATACTCCTCACAGAATGACTCTGTACATGACTACATAAACAAGGGTTAGCCCCTTTCCCAAGTGTTCTGAAATGTACTGCACTCATTAAAAATAGTTTATCACTCTGAACATAAAATGAGTAGTTTTTTTATTTGTTTTTTATTTAATATAAAGGTCATGAACAGATATAAGAAGCACTGCCTTTTTGTATTTACAATTTACAACGCAAAACATGTTTAACTTTGGTAATTTTTGGAGGCTGTCACAAACTAAGGCTAAGTGAATGTGACAATGATGGAGATCCCACAAAGTTTAAGTAAGAACAAATAATTTATTAGAACTAAAACTAAAACCAACTCTACAATGAGCGGTGGAAGTCTGTAGGGTTTGTCATTAACGCAGTGCATGGATGAATGGTCTGTGTGCTGTGGAGGTGTTAAAGGTGCAAAATCATTTTTATGTTCATTTGCAAATGACTTAGTTTTGGTACCTCATATTTTGTCAGCCATTTCTTAATCCACGTCCTCTTTAAGATGCTGTTGTAGCTTTCCGCTCTCTAAACAACACACAAACACACACACACAATAAGCCATACGTTTTTTGAATGTCATCAGTGCTTGTCTACAAATATTTGTTTAAAAACTTGCCTGATTATGGACAGATGTCCCCATTCTAAAGCGCAGCCGTGCCTGGTTTCCCAGCTTGCGCATATGAAATGCAATCTGCATTTGACCTACAAGATGGTTTTCCTTCCCTCTGTCACTCCAAATCAAGGAAGGACATCCTAAAAAATGAATTTTAAATCTTTTGTATGTGACTACATCAAAAACAGCTTTTATCAAAAACTCCACAACTCCCAATTAATAAGAATTCCAAGAAATACAAAAAATCCAGTGCTTACCACGCTGGTCCTGTACTGCATCATAAAAATATCTCGCCACAACTCGCTGCTTCCGGTTTGACGTGCCCACCTTCAGCCAAAGAAGTTTTCTAGAAAATCTGAATCACCAGAAGGACAAGGTGCACATGTTCAAAAATACAGAATTCACTGATTCCTGCACACAAGGAAAATACTATTGCATTGTAAAAGCATGTCATCAGAAACAGCAAGACATAATTGTCAAAAGGTGGGCCTACCTGATTTGGTGTCCACAAGACAAAAGCGCACTTCTGATCTCTTTTTGTTTTAGACCACGTCTGAACAAGAAATTTATCAATTTATCTGGAAACAGTTAAGTGTGACAACCATAGGCTAACTCCTCTTGTACTGATCCTTAATAGCTTACCAGGGAAATTATCAACATCCATCCATTATCTGTACATTATATGTACGCCGCTTAATCCTCTGCAGGGTCGCGGGGGGGCTGGAGCCTATCCCAGCTGACTTAGGGCGAAGGCAGGAGACACCCTGGACAGGTCACCAGTCTATCACAGGGCTACACATAGAGACAAACAACCAGGCACACTCTCATTCATAATCCGTTAGAATAATCAATTAACCTCAGTATGTTTTTGGACTGTGGGAGGAAGCCGGAGTACCCGGTGAAAACCCACGCTGCACAGGGAGAACATGCAAACTCCACACAGAAAGATCCCAGGCATCCCAGGCCGCCCCCTTAGTTACTGTTGCTATGCCCGGGACGCGAACCGGGGACCTTCTAGCTGTGAGGCAACAGTGCTAACCACTGGGCCACTGTGCAGCCCATTATCAACATTTATTTAAAAAAAAGAAAGTACAACAAATGTACAACATAAGATATAGCTGTATTCTCTTAAAAGTAAAATATACTCCCACACAGTCAACTTAACAAACTGCTATATTCAGATTCAAATTTTTTGTAACGCACACCGCAGTTTATGGAGGTGCTGGTGAAGGAGCAAACATGGATAAAGGGAGGATGCCGCATAGAGTTATATGAGGAGGTGCACACCCTGTGTGCATTGCCACTAATTGCATGCAAGTCAAGGTGAAAGAAAAAAATGGAAAAACAACAGAAAAAATAAACTCAGAATAAGTCCTAACTGCAAAATAAGAAATAAAGTAAACTAATGATAATAGACTGACAACACACTGGAAAATAAAGAAAACAAATATAGGTACTGTAAGTCTTATTCAGAAACAGTAAGTTTACACAGTTCAGCATTGTGGATACTTCTTTCTGTCGGGGCTGACATCTTCAAATGAGTGTCTGAAAAAGATGTACAACAAGCAAAATGTTATTGCTCAACCACAGTGCGACATTTTGAAATAAAATTGGGTAAATGCCAATTAGGTGAGAATGAGTAAGATCCACTTTTCGTTATCAGGATCACTAAATCAACACAGTTATAGTTTTGTTGCTAACTAACATATTATTTTATAATTACATTGCGTTAGTTTTCGGGGAACGTATTTGTTTTAATCAAAAACATCTTTAATTGTGATGTAATAATTACAACATACAGACATAATTATAGAGGTAGAGGTATTTATTACTGTGTTACTATTTATTACTCCCCACAGCTAAAACGGTGCACTTTTATGCAAGGTTTACTGCTTCAGGTTGTAGTTCACACATATTACAACAAGTCACGTATAACAACATGGCCTACAATGTCATCTACCGCACTTTTCATTGATTACTCGCCGGGTCTGTTGCAAACAAATACACATGGCCAGGGGAGGTTTAGCAAAACTGCGCAAAAGGGACCGGACTTGCATATTTCCCCCTTGGTTCATATCAAATAGCTAGCTAGCTAGCTAGCTAGCTAGATAAATAAATAAATAAATAAATAAATAAAAAGTAAAACTTACATTCGTGTCTCCTGCTTCTTCTCTCTAGCCTGCTTCTCTTCCAACTCTTCTTCCGGTCGCACCTTGATGACGCATGTGACCCTTCGCTACGCCCCGCCCCCTTAGTTACTGTTGCTATGCCTGCAAAGCTTACGCGACCTCTGTATGAAACTGATTGTCCCGATACCGTGCAGTGTGACGACTTTTGTGCCGATTCCGTTCGGTGTGACGACTTTTGTGCTGACTCCGTTCGGTGTGACGACTTTTGTGCTGATTCTGTTCGGTGTGACGACTTTTGTGCTGATTCCGTTCGGTGTGACGACTTTTGTGCTGATTCCGTTCGGTGTGACGACTTTTGTGCCGATGCCGTTCAGTGTGACGACTTTTGTGCCGATTCCGTTCGGTGTGACGACTTTTGTGCTGATTCCGTTCGGTGTGACGACTTTTGTGCCGATGCCGTTCAGTGTGACTACTTTTGTGCCGATGCCGTTCGATGTGACGACTTTTGTGCTGATGCCGTTCAGTGTGACGACTTTTGTGCTGATTCCGTTCAGTGTGACAACGTTTGTGCTGATGCCGTTCAGTGTAACAAGTTTTTTTTCTCAGGCCTTTTGGTCCGATGACTATTTTTCATGGCTGTTTGGTGCGAGTGTGACAGAGCTTTTCCTGAGACCTAATACCTTTTCATCTGAGGTCTGACGCTGAAGCCTGATCCTAAGGATGTCCTAAAATGTACACCGTACTGGAGATTCTTTTATCACCAAACTACACACCGACACCTTGGATGAAGACAGCCCAGAAAAAACACTCTCATCACTTACCATTGAGCAGAAGTTTACTTCAGACATAGCCACATCGCACAGCTGTACCATTAAAGGGATATTCTGGTGTAAATTTAATCCATGGTCTAAACCACCGTGAAACTGTGTTAGACTCTCTTGAGAGAGATCAAGTTAGCAGACCGTTTTTATCAACCTCAGAAACGACCGCACGACAACAACACACTGCAGTAAATGGATCCAAATATTAGGGCTGAACGATATGGACAAAATTTCATATCTCAATATTCATGCCAGATATCTTGATATCGATATGATACAGTATGACTACGGGTTCGATGAAAACCAAGCATTTTTCAGAAAAATAGAGATTATTTTAAGCCATATACAAATGGTTGTTCATTACCAAATTATCACAAACTCACTACAGAGACAAATATATTAGAAGTAACAACAGTAAAGGGAGGAAGAAGATCAAATGAACTATGTGCATTTTTACAAGATGAACGATGACATCCTAATCTGGAGAGAAGAGTGAGAGTGAAGAGCGAGACTCAGCAGCTTCAGGTTATCGGTATAGTACCAGTGGAATCTAGAAAGAAGTCAGAGAATTAACGGATCAACAGAGTAAATGGCAGCTATCCGGGCTCAAATCCACAGAGCGAGCGGTCGCGGTGTCGCTCCTGCTGCCACAGCCAGCCCCCGACACACCGGCCTGCCGCCTGCACAGCCACTCAGGAGGGTAGAGACCCCGGTGCTGCTGCAGAAGAGCCATGGACTGTGATGACTCTGAGCAGCAGAGAATTCCAATATAATATATTTCTCATCTTTCCCCTGATGATCTGAATAAGTCGCTAAATTTGTCACTAGTCGCTTTTTAGAAATAAAGTCGCTAAGAGGGTCTGAAAAGTTGCTAAATCTAGCAAGAAAGTTGTCAAGTTGGCAACACTGTGTGTGTGTGTGTGAGTCTCCGTCTTCCTCACTAAGGAAGTTTGTCATTGGTTGGCTTCAGCTGTCGATCCACAGCAAGCATGAAATGAGGTTTGTAGTTGGCTGGCCTTAATGGTGCATTCAAGGGCAATCGTAAAAATGATGTTTGTTGTGACTGCCAGAGCTGTACATGCAGGGCGAGCGGGGAAATCTATATCGTTTATATCGTTCCCTTTTTGATATTAATATCTTGAATGTTCATATCTAGATATAGATATGATAACGATATATCGTTCAGCCCTACCAAATATAAACTGCCACCAAAAAGCCACAAATAATGCTCAGAAGAGCACCAAACTTCAGCAATGGTACAGCAGAGTCTCAGCACACAGTCCGGGGCATCTAACCTCCACTAGCTTAGCTGGATTTCTACTGTGAAGCTGAAAACAGATTTCAACTCTCCCCCATCATCTTCCGGGTCGTGGAAGTCCCAACGCGACGATTACAGAGTGCGGTTATAAATGCTCAATTCCGTTCTTTTCCCTGTCCACTCTCGATAAAAACTGTTATAAACAGGCAGGTAAGACACATATGAACTTTAATTGATTTGCCATGGAGCTGCGGAACTCTACTCCCCCCAACTATGTGCTGAGACCCTATTTGTACAGTTGCTGATGTTTGGTGCTGTTCTGAGCATTATTTGTGGCTTTTTGGTGGCAGTTTACATTTAGATCCAGTGTATTGTTGTTGTGCGGTCGTGTCTGAGGTTGAAAAAACTCTGCAAATTAGCAGTCTGCTAACTTCTCTCGAGAGGGAGTCTAACACAGTTTCACGGTGTTAGACCATGGATTAAACTTACACCGGAATATCCCTTTAAGTCAAAGATGCTCACTGTCATGATTTGGACCACCTGTGTAGGGTTTTTCTGTGCTTGGTGTGTGTTTTCTGCCTGTGTGTTTCAAAGGTGTGTGTCAGAGGCTGAATGTAGTTTCCCTGGAGAGCTGGAGCTCCTGTCTCACACACCTACAACACATCTAATCAGCAGCTCCAACTTCAATACCCTGGTCTGCTCTGTCAGATTGTTTCAACTCTGAACATGGTGGATGGCTGAACCGCTTGTGGCCTTTCGTATACATTTTGCCTTCATGTGTTTTCTGCTCTCCTGCTGACCTAACCCCGTTTCTCCTCATCCTCTCTCTAGTTTTGATTGCCTCTGAGCCTTATCTCCACAAGCCACCCTGCCACCTATTCTGCCGCACCTCTGTGACCAGCCTCTACTACACCAAGGACCTTCACTGTCTAATTCCACCAGTGTTTTCCACTACTACAACAGCAGATGTCACAGTGACAATGACAAATGACAAATCAAATGCAATGAAAGTCCGTGGGAAGGACAGACAAGACGTACAAGACAAATAACACAGAAGAAAACAAAAGGTGCTCCCGAAGGAGGAAGGACTACACTATTCTTAGTTCTGGGCTTATGAAAATTAAACAAACAAAAAACACTCCAAAGAGGAAAGCACACAGGCTATGAAAATTAACTACTCTATGTATATACAAAATTACAACTGAAAGCACTCCACAAGGAGGAAAACAAAGGCTATGAAAAATGCTAAACTGAAAATCAAAATCCTTAACCAAAAACTTATGAAATTAAAATCACTCTTCTCAAGAGGAAACAAAACAGTAAATAAAACTTGACAATACTTAACTCTTGGGAATACAAGGCTGTGAACAGGGCTTGATGTACACGACAAGACAGCACAATACTCTGGCGATGCAGACGGGGAAGACAAAGACTTTATACACATGGGGGAGGGGAACACAGGTGCAAACAATCAAGGATTAGGGATGACCTCAGACCAGGGACACAAGAGGAAGGGCAAGTGACCTGAAACGAGAGGAGAGTTACTTTCAAAATAAAACATGAATTTCACAAGACAAAAACCCAAGACAGGACATCCCTCACCGTGATGTGACACCCGGATGTTGACCTGCTGGCTGTTGGACTCTGTCCATACCATCTGCCTAGAGAGATTCCGCATGTCATCATCATTGTCCTGTACATTCCTCCCTCTGCAAACCCAACATCTGCCTGCAGCACCATACACACCATCTCCAAGCTTCATACTAAACACCCCAGTGCCCTCATCATCATGTCAGCCACCATGGATACAGTTCTGCCGACATTCAAACAATACATGAGCTGTCCTACCAGAGAGGAGAGGACCCTGGACCTTATGTATGTGTAGTGGATAAAAATCTGATCTGTAATACCATCACCCTATTTAGAAGTGTTCAGCTGTTCTGTGTGTGTAGAAGGAAGGCACTTGCAAGGTTTGCAATGGATAAACCACAGAGGAATCATCCCTTAAGCGGAACACGAGAGTCACAGTTACTGTATATGGAGATTATGACTGCTAAGCATAAAATAAACAAAAGATGACTATTGCCAGATGACACCCGAGCCCCAAGGAGGGAGGGGGCTGAAACAGGGGTGGCTTTATTTTTAAAACCTTATTTGGAAGATATTCCACCGGTATAGTCTAAAAATGGAAGTTAACCGTGGTGAAAGTACTGATCAGGCCAAAAAGAAGGACGATCCAAGGGCGTGGAAACCCCCGGACCAGAATAGTATATAAAGGGGAGCATCAGAGAGAGAAATCAGTTCATCCCGGGAGAGCTCACTGCATGTATTTTGCGGTGTGAAATAAATACCTTTGACTGGAAGATCAGCTGTTTCATCCTTGATTTGAGACTCCACCTGTGAGTTTTTGCTTAGTGAAAAGTTTGTTAATTGCTAATATAGATAAGTAGTTTTGGCACTACATTTTGGTGAGCTATTGCCAGGAGGCGTGGCCAGGCAGTATCTGCGGCGCACGGACTGGGCAGGACGGGACGGCGGAGCTCGGGGGGCCTCAGAAAACCACCATTAAGGTGAGTTAAAAGTTACACCAAAACACACGAGTAATGCTGTCCACTCCTTCTCAGACCACAAAGTCTCAGGTATTGTCATGAAAGGCCCCCCAAAAGAACCTAGAACCTTTTGTATAACGTTAAGGACCTAAATTATGGTAATTTGAAAGGACATGAGACAGCAGCTTCTAGGTTATATTCCTATGTTATAAGGAATAACTAATGTGTAACTGAAGCAACAATTTGGGATGTATAATTTAGCATGAGAGAAGAAACATATGTATATATGAGATTCTTCTGCCCTCAGCTAAGAGCTTTAGCCTATGCAGCTGTTGCACCCTCAAGTAGACTCGACTCCGTCTCACAGTTTGGCAACTTTATTCGTCCCGGTTTTACATCCGTTTTTTTCTCCAGGCGATAGGCCCGCTTCACACACGTACCCCAAACAATAAAAGAAAAACAAAAAACCCATGCTGCTCAGCGCCGGCCGATAACATCACATGAACTCTGACCTTAGCCCAAAAATTATGAAATACAAGAAAAAGGAAAATACAGCTTCAACTGCGAGCATTTACTTGAAGTTCCTCGGCTCACTGACCTCTAAATAATTAAACTGCAAAATATTGAAATGCAAATAATATCTAGGTCTCAACACAGTGAGCTAAACATATGGCTTCAGTAACCACTCGTGAGGCATCCTTGAGTTTACTGATCCCTTTTACTTTGTAAAACTGTCAGAAAAGAATCACAATACAAAACTTTCAGTTTCATGTAAAAACATACATTCACACTTATTTCTGTGTGCAAAATAACCAACCTGATGTCTTAACATTAATAATACATAGTATCTTGAATAGCAACCACAAAGCTAAATAATAGCATCAACTCTACTGAGTGAAAGGTGTACTGCCTTCAATAACATGGAATGCAAAATGAAAGCGCCAATAAAGATTCCTAATTAATTATGTTTGATTTAACTTACAGATTATGCCACTGACAAGCGCAAAGGTTAAGGAAGTAGCCAGACTCGTCCCAGGAGCGACATGTTTTCATACTCTGCGGCACGTTTATCTCCCGCTCAACGCACTTCCTCCTCCCAACATACCCCACTCGATTCCCTTAAAGGCGCAGTAACCAGATCAGCTGCAGACTGAGAGCTTGAATCTGACAGAAAACGAACCTCCAGAAAACTGACAAAACAACAACACAAAACTGAGGGACAGAATAGAGATGATGCCAATTATATAAAATGTGTGTATAACCTAACCCTAATCACTTCTCTCCTCTCCCTCTAGCATCTGAAGTAATGTCAGACAGGACTTATGTGCTATTTAACCCTAACCACGCTTTCTCAGAAAAGAACAATGCATAACATACACTGCTCACAAAAATTAAAGGGAAACTTTTTTTATTGGGCCTGGCATGAAATCAGTTAAACCTGTCTGATAATTTTCTGGTTGGTTAAGCAGCTGAGGGCATCGTTAATCACTTTCAGCTGTATTGGTGTTCATGGAATTAACAACAGGTGCACCACAGTGGCAACAATTAGAAAACCCTCAAAACAGGACTGGTTTTACATGTGAAGGTCATTTCAAGTTTCTCCCTCTTGATCTTTTTTGGCGGATTTTTGTCATGCTGGTTTTGGCTTGAGTAATTATCTCTACTGGCAGTATGAGGCGATTCCTTAACCCTACAGAAGTTGCACAGGTTGTCCAACTTCTCCAGGATGGCACATCCACACGTGCTGCAGCAAGAAGGTTTAATGTGTCTCCCAGCACAATCTCCAGAACATGGAAGAGATTTCAGGAGACTGGTGGTTATTCTCGGAGAGCTGGACAGGGCCGTAGAAGGTCCTCAAGCCATCAGCAAGACTGATACCTGCTCCTTTGTGCAAGGCGGAACAGGCTGAGCACTGCTCATGCCCTACAGAATGACCTCCAGAGGGCCACTGGTGTGAATGTCTCTACCCAAACAATCAGGAACAGACTTCATGAAGGTGGCCTGAGGGCCCGACGTCCTGTAGTGGGCCCTGTGCTCACTGCCCAGCACCGTGGAGCTCGACTGGCATTTGCTGAAGAACACCAGAATTGGCAAGTCCGCCACTGGCGCCCTGTACTTTTCACAGACGAGAGCAGGTTCACCCTGAGCACCTGTGATAGACGTGAAAGAGTCTGGAGAAGACGAGGAGAACGTTATGCTGCCTGCAACGTCGTTCAACATGACAGGTTTGGTGGTGGGTCAGTGATAGTCTGGGAAGGCATATCCATGGAGGGACGCACAGACCTCTACTGCCTAGGAAATGGTTCTCTGACTGCCATAAGGTATCGAGATGAAATCCTTCAACCCATTGTCAGACCCTACGCTGGTGCAGTAGGTCCTGGTTTCCTCCTAATGCACGACAATGCCCGGCCTCATGTGGCAAGAGTATGCAGGCAGTACCTGGAGGATGAAGGAATTGAAACAATTGAATGGCCTTCACGATCCCCTGACTTAAACCCAATAGAACATCTGTGGGACATTATGTTTCGGTCCATTAGGCGCCGCCAGGTTGCTCCTCAGACTGTACAACAGCTCAGGGATGCCCTCACACAGATCTGGGAGGAAATGCCACAAGACACCATCTGTCGTCTCATTAGGAGCATGCCGCGACGTTGTCAAGCATGCATACAAGCTCGTGGGGGCCACACAAGATACTGAAAAGCATTTTGAGTTGCAGAAATTAAGTTTTGAAAAAATGGACTAGCCTGCCACATCTTCATTTCACTCTGATTTTAGGGTGTCTACACAATTGAGCCCTCTGTAGGCTGAAAACTTTTATTTCCATTAAAAGACTTGGCATCCTTTTGTTCCTAAGACATTGCCCTGTCGTTATTTGTATAGATATCCAACTTCATATTGAGATCTGATGTATCTAATGTGTTTCTTTAAAGTGCTCCTTTAATTTTTGTGAGCAGTGTATAATGGATAAGCTTGAGAGATTGCTTTTTAACATATCAATTTGCATGTGGATAGGAATGGTTTTGGGTGTGGGAGGAGGAATGATATGGGTCATTGTGAAGTATAAGGCAGAGGAAAGTCCAACACAGAACAGCTCATGGTGTAATAACACAGAGTGAGAGTGTTGGGTTGGGAGGAGACAAAAAGGAGACAGATTAAATGCAGAAGGCACTTGTGTGAGGAAGACAAATTATTGTGTGGAAAGTTCAAAGCAGTGCTACCGAGAGTTGATCCAAAGCCAATTGAGGGCTGTTGGGAAAACTAAAGGTAGGATTGTTGAATAAATTTATGTCTGTCATAAGGTGGTTGAAGTAGTGGAACAGATTATTGTATTGTTGTGTTGAAAACATATTGTCCGAGCGAGTTGTTGAGAAAACAGCTAAGGGCAATGTGTGAAACACTGTTGTTGTCCAACGTGGTTGGATAAATTATAATGTGAAAAAGAGCTCAAAAAGGGACCCGTAAAGGGGGGTCAAAAGGAGCACTGGTAGTCAAGGATAATCATTGTGTTGGATGATTTTGACTAGAGAGAATCCAGTGTGGCCAGAAATCCAGATCACTGAGTCTGGAGTGATTCCTCAAGAGATAAAAGGATCCTGGAACAGCACCTAAGTAAGAGGGCTGTTGTCGTATAGAGCAGAAGCAGCTGCAGGAAAAATAAAAAAAAAAAAAAAAAAAAATAAAAAAAAAAAAATATATATATATATATATATATATATATATATATATATATATATATATATATATATAGCTGGTGTTGACGGAACAAGCTAACATGTGTGATGGAAAAATTCCTTTTCATTATGGGTTGATGAATTTTGAACTATTTTGTTGAATATGATTTCTTATGCAAATGTATGAACACCTAACCTCTGCCCTATATGATTGTAATAGAGTCACGAACCAGCCAAAACTCAGATAGAAAGTTGCCTTCTTGTCTCATGTTTTATGTCTGATAATGTCATGCTTCACACAGAGTCCCAGGTCATGCGTCATGAAGTTTTAACTTTATGTCTTGTGTGGATGAGAAGCATGTGTGATTGGGATAGTCGTATGTACGTATGTGTGTAGCTTAATCACTGCTGGCACCGAGAGTGCTTGTCTCTTCCCCTGACCTTGTTGATATCTGTGTATAAAATTGTGAACACTCCTTTATTCTGGGCTCATTCACTCAGCTCATGAATTTGACTGTGTGGTGAGTCCATCTGCAGATGGTTGGATTAAACTTACCGAAAAGACAGATCTGACTTTACTCTTTTATTGACAGAAATTTCCACCACAATTTGGCGACGAGGGATGGGATCACTTCTGAGAGAGAGCGCCTTAAACTCAGTGCAGACGGTTCAAAGGGTACCCGGGAGCTCGGACTCCAAAACCTCAACCTCGCCATCAAAGGAGCAGAGATGTGAGGGCCTGACGCCTGAGACTAGGTGGCTCGCTCACAGCTGTGATCTACAGAACCGTGTGTGTGTACGTACTTGAATCGATTCTCGCCACTTTTGGGTGGGCGTGACAGGTGTGTCAACAGGGCAGGTTTGGGTTTTCGAACCGCTGTAGAATCAAGGAAGCTTCAGAAAATTTGTGTGTACGTACTTGAATCGATTCTCGCCACTTTTGGGTGGGCGTGACAGACGTGTCAACAGGGCAGGTTTGGGTTTCGAACCGCTGTAGAATCAAGGAAGCTTCAAAAGGGTTTCAGTCCCTGTGAGTTTTTCTAGAGAACTCTGGTTTGTGATAGAGAGGAACTGAGAGCCAGCGAGCACTGAGTTTTTCCTTCTTGGGAGTAGAGTAAATCACGTGGGAAATTGATGCCCGGATTTGTCCCTCTCTCTCGTTAGGGGGAAAGTAATTTCTCAAAGTGGGTCGCAGTGCCAAGGGCCTGCTCAGACACAGACAGAACTAACATTTCATTTCTTTCCTATGCATTTCTTTCCTATATATTTTTTCCCGAAGTTACAAATTCTGCGGATTGGGTTTTTATTAGAAAACAGTTGTCTAGGTCATTGCATTGCCTTTTATCCATTTCTTTTGTTGATTTTACCGCTCCTTGGTCTCATATCCACTCGAGTGAAAGAAAAATAATTTTAACAACGCCTTGTTTCCTTTAGAAATTTTTTACAATCAATTCGGGGGTAATAAAAACCAAAATGGGTTCAGTGTGAACTGGGACAAATCTCGAAACCGTTGAGGAACGGGCCAACCACGCAGAAAAGTTCCTCAATGACGAAAAGAACCGAAAGGCGACAGGCTTGACAGAAAGACTCCAATTAGTTCAGTTGGCATGCTAAGAGCACCAAGCGAGGGGTCGCGGACACAGACGAGGAAAGGGACGCCGGGGCAGATTCAAAAAACGCCCTGGCACCTGTCATAGATGTGGAAAAATGGGACATTGGCAAGACAACTGCCCAGAGAACGACGCAACGGACGACTGACTAGCTGAGGAGCCGAGTACAGTGACGGACGAATCTGGTTTTGACGCACAGGCTGAGGAGGAGAAGCAACCTACGTATCTTTCACGTGAGAGCACCAACACTGACACACACACACCACAAGAGATGTATGCCCTTACACTGCAAGCTATCACATATCTTGAAAATAAACAACAGAAAGGTACACTACTCCACTTGCATGCGAGGATGAGCTACAGGGCCGTTTTAAACACTCTTTCCTGCTTTCTAAACACTGTCCCGTGAATCTCATGGGGAGAGATCTGATGTGTGATTTGGGTATCGGTTTAAGATCGACTCCGGAGGGGTTAGTGGTGGTTAGGGAAGCAGCCACATTCGTGAAGTATGGTAAAGAAGATCTTTTTTACTCATATCACTGGCAGCTCCCCCTCACAGCTCTTGATTCTGTAAATCACACCCTCCTGCAGACAGCCAGAGCATGCACAGCGCACACACGCAACACACACGCAGACATGGTGAGAGCACAAGACCTTCAGTGCACAGCACACATCTCCCTCGGTCCTGATACGAGCTTTGAAAAACACTGGTGCAGGGAGAGACAGGGACAAGATAAACTGAGGCTCGTGTGGTTGTATTGGAATGACAAAATGTGTGTTGCTTCTGTAACCTTGACGGATTCCCACTCTCAGCGTTTGTTCTCGGTACCGAACTCTGACCCTCACATTCCATTGATCAAACCAAAGGGGAAAGGGTGGCAGGAATTGGGACCATGGACCAGGGCATGCAATGATGCAACAGGTTGGACACAGATGTCCGATCCACATGTTGAGTATCACCGCAGTTTGAGAACATACAGAAAAAGGCTTTCAGCTGTAGTAACTGCAGTACGATCTGTCGAACTCATACCTGACACAAAAGGGGATTTGTCAAAATTTGTCAGGACAAATAAGGGTTGTTTTGATTCTTTTGATGCTTGTCATGAAAGATTTTTTGTTGATGACGTCACTGAGGTACCAGAGTTCCGAGTCACCAACAATTTTTAACGCAGCACTGCACGACAATTTGGATTCTTTAAAGCTGCCCAGCAATAGTGCACTGTTGACTTATGTGGATGATCTGTTGATTTGCTCTCCCACCAGAGAAGCCTGTGTAGCAGACACAGTGGCCTTGCTCTCCCATCTGGCTGATAACAGACACAAAGCAAGCCTGTCAAAGCTGCAGTTTGTCTGTGAGAAATTTGTTTTCCTAGGTCATGTGATCACAAGGGAAGGGAAGACTCTCTCCCTCCAGAATAGCTGTAATCCAGTCTATTCCGAGGCCTCTCACCAAAAAGCAAGTAATGAGTTTTTTGGGTATGACGTCATATTGCAGACAATGGATCCTGAACTACGCAGAAATAGAGGCACCATTGGCAGCAATCGCCCATGGGAAAGGCCTCAATGCGAACGACAAAGTTGACTGGATGACTGACGCTGACAAAGCATTCACTGACCTCAAACTGGCCCTGCAGTCTCACCCGACTCTGGGCCTGCCCGACTGCTCACGACCTTTCACCCAGACAGTCGATGAAAAGGGAGGGAGGTACATGACTTCCGTATTGCTACAAGACCATGGGGGCTGCAACAGGCCTGTAGCGTACTTTTTCATCAAAACTTGATTCAGTGGCGGCAGGCTTGCCTGCCTGCCTCAGAGCTGTGGCTGCTGCAGAGAAAGCAGTGATGGCCTCCCGAGACATTGTAGGGTATTCTGATCTGACACTGCTGGTACCCCACGCTGTCTCCTTGATTTTGCTCGAGCAGAAAACCTCTCATCTCTCAGCTGCTAGGTGGCTGAGATACAACACCATTCTGCTAGAGCTCCCAAACATTACTGTGAAACGATGTACAGTTCTTAATCCTGCTACCCTTCTTCCCACAGCTGACGATGGAGAGGCGCATGACTGTGTTGCTATCATTAATGAAGTCTGCTCTCCCAGATCTGATCTGCAGGAAGTGCCACTTCAGAATGCAGACCTGGAACTGTTTGTGGATGGCTCAGCATCAAGGGACCCAGGGACAGGAAAGAACCAAACAGGGTTTGCAGTCACAACATTACATGACATTGTGCTAGCTGAACCTCTCCCCTCAAACTACTCCGCTCAAGCCGCAGAGCTTGTAGCCTTAACAAAAGCATGCACATTGGCCAAGGACAAGTCTGTTAACATTTTCACAGACAGTCATTATGCCTGGGGAGTTTGTCATTCATTTGGCCAAATTTGGGCAAACAGGAAATTCCTGACGGCTTCAGGAAAGCCAATTGCACATCACACATTGGTTGCCTCCCTCCTCAATGCTCTGCTGCTACCAAAACAAATCGCTGTCTGTAAATGTGAAGCTCACACTAACAAACCCGACCTCATTTCACAGGGAAACGCCAGAGCAGACGCCGCTGCGAAGACAGCAGCTAAGCAGCGACTAACAAAACAATGTGTTGTTATCCCTGCCTCACCACTGACACCTTTCGCAGATCTGCAGGAACTACAAGCGAAAGCCACTCCACAGGAGAAGGCCACCTGGAGGCAAGCTGGTTGCGCTGTCAAAGAGAATGTTTGGTATGGTCCTAACAACAAACCGTGCTTGCCCAAATATCTTTTTCCTTACTATGCTAAGTTGACACATGGACGAGATCATGTGTCAAAAGGGGGAATGATGAGTGAGATACAAAGATATTGGTTCACAAAGGGCTTCTCAGCCTTCTCCCAAACTTTTTGCAAAAGGTGTGTGATCTGTGCCACAAACAATGCAGGGGGAGGTCTTCGGACGCAACAGGGCGCCCATCCACCCCCTGAAAGACCATTCGATCATTTACAAATCAATTTCATTGAACTAACGCCTAGTGAGGGAAAGAAATACTGTCTCGTGGTGGTCGACATGTTTTCTAAGTGGGTGGAAGCTTTCCCTACATCCAAACAGGATGCGGCAGCAGTTGCAAAAGCTTTAATCACAGAAATCATCCCACGTTGGGGAATTCCAGCTAAAATTTCCAGTGATAATGGCACACCTTTTGTAAATACAGCCCTGAAAAGTGTGGGGGACTACTTAGGTACTGACCTAAAACAGCACTGCGCCTACCACCCTGCAAGCGGAGGTGCCGTAGAAAGAGAAAATGGCACCCTGAAAAACAAGCTTGCTAAATGTTGCGAAGAAACAGGTCTGTCATGGACCAAAGCCTTGCCAACCATCCTCATGCACATGAGGGCTAGAATCAGAGCTAAAAACAACCTTAGCCCTTTTGAAATCTTGTTTGGTCGACCTCTGCACACCGGGATTGGGCCCGGCACGAGACAGCTCCCAGGGACAGGTCAGTGTGAGGATGAAATGTTGCGTTATTGTGCAAACCTGTCCTCTGTTCTTTCTGATATTCACAAACAGGTCAAGGACGCTCTGCCTGCCCCAGCAGCCCACAAACTGCATGATTTGGAGCCAGGAGATTGGGTCGTCATTCGGGATCTCAGGGGAAAGAACTGGAGAGCTCGCAGATGGAACGGTCCGGTCCAAGTGCTTCTGACCACGGAGACGGCAGTGAAGATCGCAGAGAGAGCCACCTGGGTTCACGCCAGCCACTGCAAACGGGTTCCAGAGCCAGCAGACGACACCTCACAGAGCGTGCTTATTGTAGAATAATCATGACTGATGTTTGAGCATGTCTTTTGAGCTGTGAAAAGAATCTGTTTTCCAAGCTGACTTGATTTTTTTTATCCTTCACTATTAATTACGAAGGAATTTTTTTAATCTAGTCTGTAGTGAGCATAGTATCCTCAAAGGGAGGAATTGTGATGGAAAAATTCCTTTTCATTATGGGTTGATGAATTTTGAACTATTTTGTTGAATATGATTTCTTATGCAAATGTATGAACACCTAACCTCTGCCCTATATGATTGTAACAGAGTCACGAATCAGCCAAAACTCAGATAGAAAGTCGCCTTCTTGTCTCATGTTTTATGTCTGATAATTTTATGCTTCACACAGAGTCCCAGGTCATGCGTCATGAAGTCTTAACTTTATGTCTTGTGTGGATGAGAAGCCTGTCTGATTGGGATAGTCGTATGTACGTATGTGTGTAGCTTAATCACTGCTGGCACCGAGAGTGCTTGTCTCTTCCCCTGACCTTGTTGATATCTGTGGATAAATTGTGAACACTCCTTTACTCTGGGCTCATTCACTCAGCTCATGAATTTGACTATGTGGTGAGTCCATCTGCAGATGGTTGGATTAAACTTACCGAAAAGACAGATCTGACATTACTCTTTTATTGACAGAAATTTCCACCACACATGCATGTGGAGAAAGTTTGTCTTTATAGTCCATTCGGTGAAACAGAATTCAAATGTCCTTTAAAGTTTTCTGGGGAGTGGCTACTGTTCAATCGGTGATTTTAGAAGATGAAAGCCGGTCGGGGAATTCACCGGAGCATGGTGACGTTGCGACCGGCGAGTTGTTCGGCCGGTGTTGGCACAACAATGGCGGGAGGCTTCGCTTCTCGGAGGTGGAGGAGTTGGCAAACTGTAGCGAACTGCGGCCATGGCGACTTTCTGTTCCGGAATTTCCTCGTCCTGTCTTTGCTGTGGAAGGAGGTGAGATGAGAGACACAGAGGAGTCGTCGGGCGAACTATGATAATCTTGGATGTTGAGGAGAGATGAACCAGGCGTATTGCGAACCATGGATGAAGCGGTGCTCTTCGAACTCGCTAATGTCCTAGACGGCTGTTGGACCGAATCGGGGTCTCGGGTACGGAGGTGACGGCAAAGTTGTCGGCTTCTGATGAGTGGTGATCCTGATCTCATCTGAAAGATCATCCGACAGGGATAGTGATACAAAATCCATGATGAGATGTTTTGCTCATACAAAAGTTTGGATGTGCTCAGGCGAGACGATGTCGCGTGATCTCGTTTCTGGGTACGAGGGCGCAGAATACGAGAGCGAAGCAGAGAGGGTCAGGTGGTTATTTATAGAAATGCAGAAGTCGGCGCTGTTGAGGTGTGGTCCTGCTCCTGAAACTTCGCCAATTAAGCTTCAATTTAACCCACACTATTGTGATCAAGTAGAGGCAGCTTTACGAGAAAAGGATTTAAAGAATGATAAAAGACATCAGAGAAAGAAGATGTGCCACACTGAACAAAGAGAAGTGTTACAATACTTTAGGATGGAAGGAGCACAAAGGCAGATGGTAGCCCAGCAAAAGAGCAAGGTGAAACCATGCCCACTGCCGACTTTAGACAAGCAATCACCTCCCCCACCATATAAATTACTGGAGAAAGGTCAGTTTCCAATAGGAGAAGTAGATGGAACAATAACAGGAACACTTGAGGTAGAACTGAGAGAAAACGAAAAGCCAGAGTATCATAAAACAAAGGCTCAAGTGCATAGATCTAGAGAAAGGTACAGACAGAACAGCAGGGAACAGACAACATCAGAGGATGAAGAACTCCCTGTTTATCAGAAGAGGGTGTGTAACCAGAGAAGTCACTCAGAAGTTGATCTGAATCGCTCCCCAGACCCTGAGTCGGTGACAGAGGATCTGGACGGAGAGTTGGAAGCTGACAGTGAAATGTCAATAACATCTGAAGAAGAAGAGAAAGGAGAAACACGCAAGCCACAAGGAGGAGGCACTGCAGGACAACGAAGGCATCTAGTATCAGTATGTCATTCATCACCGGCTGATCAATCTAACAAAAAGGAGAGCGAGAAGCTCCAACGACTGATGGAGCAATATGAAGAGGAGGAACGGTGAAACAGTGGCGATGGCAGAATGTACAGCTGGCACGAGTCAGACGTGCCAGCCTGAGTAAGCATACACATCATCCTGATTACTGTCCTCCGAGTAAAGCGCGGGTGGAAGAGTGGAAAAAGGAGTACCAAGAGGAGATGCACCGGAGGCCAGAAGAAAAGATGGACTCAGAAGAGCCCAGAGAAAGAAGTGAGAGTCCGCTGAATAGAACACAGTATGGCCAAGGCAGGAGAAGCCATTCATCATGCAAAGCTGATCTAGAAAAACCAGGAGTGATCAGCACTGAGAAACTTCTGGCAGAAATGCATGAGTTTACAAGAGATATAGACAAATCATTGCAGGAGCTGAAAGAAGGCATGGACCAAATGGATAAAGGGTTGAAAGAGGGAGTGAAGGAAAAGGAAACACAACAACAACAAACTGGCAGATGCCGGCAACAAAAAACATTCACTGTGGATGTGGAAATTAAAGGAAAAATGAAAACCTGCGTTGTCTTGTCGTGTACATCAAGAGGTCACTGATAGTGCCAGATCAAAAGAGAATGAACACCAATCGCTGGCAATGCCACACATGACGAAAGGCAATGCAGGGGACAAGTATGTGCCATGGAGTTTCATGGACCTGACGGGGTTAATAAACTGCCTGCCTGCACTGACAGAGGGAGCTGACAGGTGGATCAGAGCTTTTGAGGAAAATACAGCAGGAGTCAAGCTGGCAATAGGAGACATTAAAGCCATACTGATGAAAGTAGTAGGACAACAAACGGCAACTGAAATCCTGGTGGAAGGAAAAGCCAGGAGGGCAATCAGCAACAACAACTCCGATGATGTGCTGTTTGGACCCTAGAAAAAAGACATATGGGCTGCCCTAAGAAGTAAATACCCATATCGAATGGATCCATCCAAATTGGAAAGGCAAAGCCTGAAGAATGAAGAAAACCCAGCACAGTTTCTGCATGATTTCCAAAGAAAATGGAAAGAAGAAACGGGAAGTGAGTGGAATACCAATGAAGCATCCAAAGCTCTGTTCAAACTGTACGTAAATAATGCAATGCCAAAAGAAGTGCAAAGCAAACTAAACCAAGTGGTAGGTCTAATGAAGTTGGACTGGCCAGTGTTCTCAGAACACATCATACACTACGTGGAACAATGCAGGGCTGATAAGACCAAGCAGGAAGAACAAAGTAAGTTGCTGGCTGGAAAGCTAACTCAACTCCAGACTGAAGAACTAACAAAGAACATAAAGAAAGACAGAGAGAAAGCTAAGTACCAGGCAGCAGTGACAACAACCACATCAGACGCCAAGACTGAACCACCACCGGAACCAAAGGTGTAACCAACAGTCACTCAAGCACCTGTGTTCACAGCTGTAATGGCCCCACCACAAACACAACCACAACCCCCAGCTGCTCAACAGCCACATCAGGCACCAGCCTTGGCAGTACAGGTTCCTCCAATACACTTACACCTCAATCAGGGAAGTGAAGTGGTCTACCAGCCACAAGGAAGAAGGAGACCCAATCAAAATGGAAGACTGCCACAAAGGGGAAGATGGCGACAGGGACCACAGCCCGGATACAACCAGCGCCAGCAACAAGCCAAAAATTATCAACGACAAGACATCCAATGTTGGGGATGTGGACAAGCTGGACATTTGCAGAGAAACTGCCAATCTAATCCATGGATGGGACCGGCTGCACAAATATCACAATACGGAAGCCCAGAGAAACCTGGAGGGAAAGTAACTGCACCTGCTCTAACCACACAACCCCAAAAGGAACCCACCATAGAAGTAACCATCCAAGACCGTCAGCACCACTTTATGGTAGACACAGGTGCCACACACTCCTGTATTGGCAAAGAAGGAGCTGACCTTCCCCTCTCATCAGCTAAAATTTGGACCGTTGGTTTCTCAGGAAGAACTCAAATAATACTAGTTACAGAACCCGTCCCCATGAAAATAGCTGGAAAAACTGTCTATGCCCCATTTCTCTACGCAGGGTTAGGATGCATGCTGGAATGAGCTGATGAACCACTCTTTCACAGCCATACAATACAAAGACATCATAATGGGACCACAAGAAGTAGCAGCAGCAGTGAAATGATGTAAAGGAGTGGTTCCAAGATCCCAAGTCATCACCATATGTGACACTCCTGGTGGCAAAAGGACACCAGTCACATGAAATAGGACCAAATGATAAAAGAAGCACAGCGAATCAGAGAATGGACCCCTACAGACAGTCCATATGTCCATGCATCACCAGACAATATATTTTTGAGAATCTCATACACACAGGCCGATGAGGTAATTGCTGAAAAGGTGCTACTGCCAATGGAAATCGATACTCAAATGATGATGTCGAAGAGCCACGAAGACCTATTGGCAAGTCCCATCGCAACTCTGGTCTGCACATAAAACAGCTGCAGGGTTAGTAAAGTCAGCCACCCCACAACGTTTCCAAATAAAAACAGGAGTGCAGCTGCCATATCAGAGACAATAGCCCTTAAAAAAGGAAGCATTGGAGGGAATAAAACCAACTATTGAGGGATTGGTAGAAGCGGGAGTGCTAATAAAAACTAAAAGCCCCTGTAACACTCCTATTTTTCCAATAAGGAAACTAAATTAGCTATAGGTTAGCGCATGATCTTAGAGCCATAAATGCCATAGTAACAGAAGAAACACCAGTTGTACAAGACCCACACACTTTAATGTCCAACATTCCTCCAAAAACCAAGTGCTATACTGTGATAGATTTATGCTCTGCTTTTTTTCAGTGTGCCCGTTCATCCTGACTCTCAGTATTTATTTGCTTTTACCTACCAGGGCCAGCAGTACACCTACAGCTGGTTGCCCCAAGGCTTTGTGCACTCGCCATCAATTTTTAACAAAGTTCTGGCCGAGGACCTGCAACACCTGGATGTGCAGTCCACCACCCTGATGTATGATGACATCTTAATATGTTTAGAAAGTAAGGAACAATGTGAGAAGGACTCTATCATAGTCCTAAAAGCACTAGCTGCGGTTGGCCACAAGGTCAGTAAAGACAAGTTACAGTTTTGTCAACAAACAGTTGAATATCTTGGCCGACAACTGAGTGAGAATAAAAGGTAAATTGCACCCTCTCAAGTTGAGGCAGTGATTAAGGCCCCAAAACCGCAAACGGTGGGGCAAATGCTGTCTTTCTTGGGCATGACAGGCTACAGTAGACCATGGATATGTGATTATGCAGTAAAGACAGCTCCATTGAGAGCCCTGATACATGCTGTAGGGCAGACCCAAAGGTCAGTCCCCTTGTAATGGACAGAGGAGGCAGATAAAGCATTCTTCCTTCTGAAAACTGACATGCAGACTGGTCCTGCTCTGGCTACCCCAGATTACAGTAAGATTTTCCATCTATATGTAACCATGAAACAAGGTTATGCATGTGCAGTATTAATGCAGGATTCCCCTACAGGAAAACAACCTTTGGCATATTACAGTGCTAAACTTGATGACATAGAAGAAGGCTTGCCACCCTGTTACTAGGGATTGCATGCTGCAGACTTTGCCTATAAAAAGGCATCTGTCTTAACTATGGGTCATCCTGTTACATTATATACATCACATCAACTGCATGCCATGCTAACCAGTCCACGTTTTGTGCTAACCCAAGCCAGAAGAATTGACTATGAGGTATTGTTGTCAGGAACAGAACTAACCATACAGAGATGCACCACTATTAATCCAGCTACAGAAATGGTACTATCCACAGATGGCACCCCACATGATTGTCTTGCTGAAACCGACTCATTCATGAAAATACGGGATTATTTGCATAACCAACCCATCCTGTCAGATATCATTCTGTTTGTAGATGGATCATGTGTCTGAGGAGACACTGGTAATTGTGCAGGATATGGAATTGTACGTTTAAATCCTGACAACACTTTTACTAAACTCCACTCAGTTCAAGTGGAGCAACCATGCTCTGGCCAATTGGCAGAAATAAAGGCCATAACGGCTGCCTGTAAGATAGCTACTGGTAAAAAAGCAACTATTTACACGTATAGTGCTTATGGTTATGGTGTCTGTCACATTAATGCTAGCATTTGGAAGCAACAAGGGTTTATTCACGCAGTAATAGTACATGGACAGGCAATAGCAGAGCTAATCCAAGCCTTACAACTGCCCACAGAGCTAGCAATAGTTAAATGTCCTGCCCATCAGGCAAACAACACACTGGTGGCAAAAGGGAATAATTTAGCTGATGATTTAGCTGATGAGGCAGCTAAAGAAGCCACCGGACAGGTCATAGAGACTGCGGGGCAGGCCACACTTGCACCTTAATTAACTGAGCGCGATTGTGCACCAATAACGAATATTGCTTCTCTTATCGAACAAAGCACAAAATCAAGTCTCAGAAGCAGAAAAAACGCTTGTGGCTCCAAAGAGGGGCGATCAGAACTGCAGCCACAGCTCCTCATGAGGGACTGTGGAGAGGTCCACAGGGACATTTTGTTATATTTTTTTATCTTTGTTGAAAATTGCAATCCACTTGATGCATGATCCTGATCATTGCTCACGCAATCAGGTGATCAGGAAACTACAGGCAGTACGGTGGTCGCCATACATGACTGCCATGGTGGACAGACAACTAGCGTTGTGTCCACAGTGTCGGAAGTATAATGTTTGTAAAATGTGTACTCACCCACTGGCAAATATACGGGTACCATTGGGTCCATTCAAACATTCGATGATGGATTATGTTGATATAATAGATAGAGTCTGACACAAAAGATACATGTTAGTGGTCATCTGCAGGTTTAGCCGGTGGATAGAGGCTTGTGCTACCTCTAAAGAGGATTATAAATCAGCAGCCAAGTTTTTGTGTACAGAAGTCTTCCCTAGGTTTGGGGTCCCTGATACAATTTCATCAGATAATGGACCTGCATTTGTGAATGGAGTGTTAAGGGAGATATTTAACAGGCTTGGGGTAGAACAAAAGTTTGGCTGTGTGTACCAGCCCCAGTCACAGGGCTTAGTTGAACGGGCCAATGGGGTCCTGAAAGCCAAGACAGCAAAACTCATGGCAGGAGGCAATAACAGACTTACATGGGTAGATGCTATGCCCATAGCTCTAATGGCAAATGACAAATCCCTCTAACTCCCTAGCAAATCCCACTAACTCCCTAGAACGTGTGCTAAAATCATCAGAACAAAAGCGAATAAAATGCTCCACAGACAAGTCACAGCCACTAACATTCACGTTTGTTGAAGGTGTAGACAAGACTGCTAAGTTTGACTTATGCTCCATGATAACATGTGTAGGCAGACAAGTGGATTATCAGAGGTTAGAGAGGTACATATGCTTAACAAACAAGAACTATATGTCCCCAATAGGACACGGTATCACCTACTCGCTCCAATATGACAAATGGTGTCAGAGCTGGGATAATGTTATAGCCAGCACAGGAACCTATGACTTGGGATACTATCCAAAGCATAATCTGAAAAGCCGGCTAAGTATAATCAAAGGCTCCATAGTAGCACCATGCCAAAATAATGAATGCAATCCTCTATACCTCACACTACTAAAACCAAGCCCAAACGATACAGGATTATATGTTTTGGGATCATGCCAATCTGGAAAAGATCCTCTGGGCCATTTCCAGATAAATGTAACCAAGAACGCTACAATGTCCACATCACCCACCACAGCCAGCCCCGGGGCTGACTTCCAAGTGGGACCAAGAGTTACTTACTTACGTAATGTTACTTATGAAAGCAAGCTAGCCCTAGAAACAGAATATGCTGACAAGAATCTATGGTTAGAATGGATGCGCTATACCGCAATACAAACAGACAGAACTGACTGTGTAGCCTGTGCTAAAGCGAGACCTGTTTTGGGCACCGCACTGTTCAGACTGAATAATCAAAATGATCCAGACGGCCTCCACTGTACTATCCAGTTGTTTAAACCAAACGTCACCGAAACTGCATGTAAGACCCTATCTTTATTATATCCTCCTGTTGTATATCTGGATGCCCCTCCATCAGTTATAGTGTACGCAGGGAACTATATGTGTTTCTCCAGATCAGGGCAAGGTGTTAATGTAGGGCCACTGCCTAGTGGTTATTGTACAGAAACTATTAACATCACTTCTGACACAGGCAATTATACTGCAGCAGCATTCGAAAATCACAATACCTCTAGAGCTGACCTCTGGTGGCTGTGTGGTGACAAAAAGTTGCGGCCCCATCTCCCCTCAAAGTGGGCAGGTGAGTGTGCTTTGACACAGCTGTTGATGCAATTCCATATGATCCCTTTTGGAGCAGCTGGTCTTCACACAAGACTCCCACATTCTCCTTGCCATCGTAGTAAGAGAGACACTCCAGGGGGGTCTTTCAACTCCAAAGTGTACATTGATGCCATAGGGGTTCCTAGAGGAGTCCCCGATGAGTTTAAGGCCAGGAATCAAATTGCAGCGGGATTTGAGTCATTATTCTATTGGATAACAGTTAATAAAAATGTGGATTGGATCAATTACATCTATTATAATCAACAGTGAACCCTTATAGACTGGACAATATGACGGAGACCTACACACACAGGCAGACACCGCCACCTATAGAAACACTTACGGGGCATAATAACGAAGTCTATGGTCCACCACATCCACCTCCGCCTTTAGTTGCATCATACCCAGCCATGCAGTTAGCAATGGCCTCGACAGGACCCTTCTCCTTTAGGGACAGCAGCATGGGAATGGATCCCCTGCCCATCAGCCACCATCAGCTTCCACAGATGGTGCCAGAGATGCCGCCATGAATCTTCGCCCAACCATGGAGAGCCATTAGAGAGCCACCACCACCCTACCACATCGCTCTCCAGAATGCAGCTCCAACTGGACCGAGGACCATGGCAGCCGACAGCAGAGGCGGAGACAACCCGCTGACCATACCATCATCATCACGACAGAGGAATGCCACGGTAAGCCCAAATAACAATGATAGGGGAGAAAGCTACAGTATGACACCACTAGAGGCAGTGCCCCAAGAGCCCGTAGATACACTGGTGGCTGCATTAGGAACGTCCATCGTAGATGCTGTAAATGCAGCTCTGCCAAAGGGACTGAGCACATACCCATCTCTGCATGAGGCAGAGGATGCCATTGGAGGCCTGCCAAAGAGACAGTACAGGCTTATGAACAAGGGCCTGACACGTGATGCACAGAGACTGATAACTGGAATAAGGAAAAAGTCGTCGAAAGGACGTTGGTCCGCCCGCTTAAATGCAGACAACAGCATACTGATACTGTGGCCCACCTAGAAAGAAAGATTGCTGACTTGGAAGAAGAAAAAGCAACACTACAGATGTTGGTGGAGCAGCTGCAGTACCAGAAGAATGGCCTGCTGCGGCTCTGCGACGAGAAATTAGCAAAGGGCAGCTTTGAATATGCTCCCCTCCGGAGTGGCCTCAGTGGGAGAGAATCACTATCCGTATGGAGGCCAGAGAAACACCCGTAACGGTGCCCAGTAAAGCATCCCCACTATGGCCCAAGCTCAACATAATAACACTGCATATGAACAAAGGTGGCAGCAATAGGAGATGCTGCGCGACCAGCATGTACCAGCTGGTAAGACTGTAGGAGGATGGTCCTATGGTGAATTTGTGACCCCATATGCTGAGTATATACATAAAGACTCTGATATTAGCCATCACAGTCCCAGAACAAAAATGATAAGGCATAAGGCTTGGGTGGCTCAGGGTTACTAGACCAGTGAGCTCCTTTCCTTTTTTCGGGAGAATATTTGATTAAGTGTTTTTTGTGTCAGACTTGGGACAAAAGAGAGGACTCAGATGCAGATTGGACAGAAGTAGAATCAAGTTTTATTTTTCTGATTCGCAACTCTTCAGACAAGATGATAAATGAAAAGCTATGAAACTCTATGGTGACAGACAAGATGAACAAACACAAAACACACAAAAACATAAGACGCTCCCAAAGGAGGAAAACCTACACTATTCTTAATATCTGAGATATGAAATTTACAAAAGAAAAGTCACTCCGCAGAGGATGGCACAAGGCTATGAAAAATATACTATTCTATCAAATATCAAAAAATTACAACAAAAGGCGCTCCTGAGGGAGGAAAAGAAACAACTAAAAAACAGGCTAAACTGAAACACAAAATCCTAACTGGAAAATTTACAAAATCAAAATCACTCTCTCAAGAGGACAAATACAGAAAAACAAAACAAGACAATACTTATCAGGATGAGAATTCAAGGCTGTGAGACAAGGCTTGGGTACACGACAAGACGACGAAATACTTAGGCGACGCAGACAGGGGAAGACAAAGACTTTATACACGTGAGGGAGGGAGACACAGGTGCAAACAATCAGGGATTAGGGATGACGTCAGACCAGGAACACAGGAGGAAGGGCACGTGATCTGAAACGAGAGGGAAGTTACTTTCAAAATAAAACATGAATCCACAAGACAGATCCCAAAGACAAGACAACCTCACCGTGATGTGACAGTTTGATTGGTTTTCAGTCTTTTGGTATCATTGGGTATCATTCACGTACATGGTGACAGGGCAGATCAGCACTAGGAATTGAATCATACAATTGAAAACTGGTAGGTGTGCTCCAGTGGTCAAGGCGATGGACTAAAATCCCAGTGGGGTTTAACCATGCAGACTGCAATGCTGTGCAAAGTGTCAACTCTTCTGTGTTCTCCCCTTCATTCATGTCCCAGATAGCTGTATATAAGGCTAATTGTTTAAGAAAATCAATGAAATGTAGAAGTGTATTGATTGCATGAAACAGTCTGGCTGTTGGCTTTACATTCCGTTGAGAAAGGGATAATAGATGATAGATAATAGGTAATAGATGTGCTGTGAATGCTTCATCAAGTCTACCTGCACTGGAAACGCTTCCCTGAAGGTTCCGGTGATATCGTTCCCAACATTTTTTTTTTATCGAAGTTGACTGTGTACATGCCTGCTTTTCCTGACCTATATCGGGTTCTGGATGAGAGAAACATCAGGGGCGCATTCATGGATCTTTGTATATTTTATATGTAAGCATCATCATTCTGAAGCAAATCGGTGGAAGGAGAACTGTGTTAGGAGGTATCACAGTGCTAAAAGGACCTACCCTGACCGGGAATCAAACCCAGGCCACGGCAGTGAGAGTGCCAAATCCTAGCCACTAGACCATCAGGGAACCCACAGCTCTCTCCTCAAACACTGTGAGAGTTAATGGGGAATGACCAGACCGAGGGTTGGCTTTTTTGAGTGAGTGACTGAGTGAGTAAGAGAGTGACATTGCATAGGATGTACAAAATAAACAGTGTTTTTGCCAGCTCTTTTCTGTGACAGGCACTTTGATGTGACTTGATGGGTGATTACATTGTTCCCTCCGAAACACACTCAAGTCTTGTCATGGCCCGTGGTGTTATTCACGGCGGTGACAATGCCAAATCTTGACCACTAGACCATCAGGGACATTGAGCCACTTGTACCAGATGTAAAGAAGATCATTTGCTTGCTAACGCGGGAAGGTTACCTATGTTACCCTTGTCTTGATCCGCGGTCATCTGCTTCATTGGTAAAGGTCCATCTCATGGAAAAACAGGTCACGCCAGGGTGAGGTGGGTGTGCTCCAGTGGTCAAGGCGATGGACTAAAATCCCACTGGGGTTTAACCGCGCAGACTGCAATGCTGCCAACCAAGGAAGTGTCAACTCTTGTCTGTTCTCCCCTTCATTCATGTGCCAGATGGCTGTATGTAAGGCTAATGGTTTAAGAAAATTAATGAAATGTAGAAGTGTATTGATTGCATGAAACAGTCTGGCTATTGGATTTACATTCCGTTGAGAAAGGGAATGTAATGGGATGTGCTGTGAATGGTTCATCAAGTCTACCTGCACTGAAAAAGCTTCCCTGAAGGTTCTGGCGATAATGCTTGACTTGATCCGCGGTTATCTGCTTCATTGGCAAAGGTCCATCGCTCGTGGTAAAACAGGTCACCCCAGGGTGAGGTAGGTCTGGTCAAGACGATGGACTAAAGTCCCACTGTTGTTTAATCGTGCAGATTGCAATGCTGCCAATGAAGGAAGTGTCAAAATGTCAAAGGTCCATCTCTCGTGGAAAATCAGGTCATCCTGGGGTTTAACACTGGGAGGAATGACCAGCCTGAGGGTTGGCTTTTTTGAGTGAGTGAGTGAGTGAGTGAGTAAGAGAGTGACACTGCATAAAACATACAAATTAAACCGTGTTTTTACCAGCTCTTCTCTGTCACAGACACTTTGATAGGCAATTAAATTGTTCCTGCTGAAATGCACCCAAGTTTTCTTTTCAAAAGCCTGTTTTGGGGTGCAACAGTGGTTTACTGCCATACCACTCTAATCCTGCCGATTTCTCCTATTCTCAGAGGCTACGGAGGGTTCCACCTGGTTAGTAGATGAATGGGAGACTGCCTGGGAATGCCAGGCATTGTAAGCCTTTTTACTTCTCTCTACAGATACCAGAGGGTGCTGCAGTTTCTTCAGTGGAAACAGAGGCTTGAAGAAACCAGCAGCCTGTTTCTGGTTTTCTCATTATACAGGCTGCCTGTTAAGGTGGAGGAAGGAAAATGACTAGTCTTTCACCTGTTTTTGTTTTTCCATTTTATACTGCCACTTTACTCCATTTCAGTGGGAAATATGGTACATTTTCTTCCACTCTGGTTGTGAGTGTCATGGCTGGGCTACTTTACACATACAGATTTTCTCAATAAACATGTAACAATTTGGTCAAATTGATTGCATCACTGAAAACACTGCTGAGACAAACATGTGTCAGTGCTTATCAATCCACTGATAGCTGTTTTCATATAGAAATGTAAATCAGGTGATGGCAGAGCTTGTTACGAAGTTTGAGTTGACAGTCCTGTGGAGTGGTGTTTGTTTAATGCACGTACATTAGCAGAGTAAAAACTCAACAAGACGTTTATTAAAACATATATTTAATTTTTTTGGTGCAAGCCAGTCATTGCACTAGTCACTTCATTGTCAGCCCATTGTCATTCCACAACAAAAATTCATTCACAATCAACATCACTGTCATCAAAACCACAACAAGCAACCAAACAGCAATCTTCAGAGGTTATGGTATGCAAGAAGCCACACGATTCAGCTCCTCACACAGGAGCAGACACACTTAGCTTATTATAACTGCAGAGGGCTGGCGATATCAGGTCAACAGTGTAGCAACTTCTAGAAATGGAGGTCAGATGAACTTACTATAGTCTAAGGAAAGGGTAGCTGTTATGTATGGTATAACATTTCCAATGAGTCATATAATCAAAGATCTCTGTGTTAAGTTCACTGATTTAATCTGATAGATGGAAATGGTAAAATGGTAAACGAACCACTGCATTTCTATAGCGCCTTTCTGTGTTATCAAAGGGCTAATGTGACAAGTTTTGTAAAATGCTCCTGACCAAAGTGTTTTATAAAATTTGTCACATGAACCCACTGAATGATGCAGTGATGGCAGAGGCTGCCATACAAGGGGCCAACTGCTCATCAGGAGCAATTTGGGGTCCAGCGACCTTTGGGTCACTGGAAAACCTGCTCTACCTTCCTGAGCAACATCTACCGCCAGAGAGTAATATTAAAATTGCTATTACTATTCTGTCCATTCTTAAGCTAAAAGGTCCACTTCTGAGCTTTTCTGAGCTTTCACCACAGCTGGCCAGGTGAAAGCAGCCAATGCATGGCACAAGCAGGAGTAAAAGGTTTGCAGTACAGTCAACAAAAGACACCTTATATTATCACAAGCATACAGTACAGAAATTCTGCTTTAGTTGTTGGTGGGGGTGTCGCAATATACAATTTAGATGGTAACTGTGATATTCAAAAAGGAAATATAGATATTGTACACTAGCTAGCCTACTAGCTTGGTGCAGTTTGTGCTTCCTTTTTCCTTAATTGTAAAGTGGCCAGTTAACGGTGTGTCAAATTAAGCAAAACTAACTTAAACTGACCACTAAAATAATTCAGTTTCTTTCCTTTCTCGCTTTGTCATAATGGGTGGTGGTAATGCACCTTAATGCTGTTGGCCACCAGCCATGAAATGAGAAATAGCAGAAGTGGTTAGCTTGCACAGTGTGCTGACTGCTGAGAGAGAGAGAGAAAGACAGAGAGGGAGGGAGAGAGAGAGAGAGAGAGAGAGAGAGAAAGAGACTGTACTGGTAGTGAGATAGTGTCAAATCTTAATTTGGAAAAAAACAAAAAGAGAGAATCAAATGGCTGAGTGAATGCCCTTGAATTTGAATGTCTTCATTGATCATATTCAAGCAATTTGTAATTGCTGAAGAAGACTGTGACATGTGATTGAAAACTCTCACAAATGGGCCTTTTTTAGCTCAAGGTGCTAAAGTCCTTCATGATAATAACATTTTCCTCACACTTTTCACTTTAAATACATGAATAATTCTCAAAGGGAGAGCAGAGGACTGCATTATAATCTGTGATTAAATGCCATAAAGGAAATGACTTCACATCAACCTAAATAATAAATCAATCAAACACAAATGTCTGCAGTAGATGTGCATGTTGAAGTAAAGCGATCAGGTCAGGCCGACACAAGGAGCTCCCAGTGATCTTCAACCAGGCCTTCCTTTCTGCTGACCCCAGGAAAGGCTTCTGTGGCTTGACCAGTCTCTTTGATTCCAGGCCACTGGCTCCACCTCAGAACACGCTGCAACTACCCCCCCATAACCCGCACCACTCTCACACAGGCAGGTGGTCTTAGTAACCAGGTCCATTTTATCCAGCAGCCTGAAAGCTGGTGTTTGGGCTCCAGAGGGCTGGGTGGTGCCCTGTTTCCCTAATCTGTGCACTGGAAGGTGTAGCGTCTGGTATGTTCATGGTGGTCTACGCCCCCGCTGTCAGTCTCTTCTCCAACCGGTCCAGCTTAGCCAGGTTTTCCTTCAGAAGTTTGGAACCAGGGCTCAGAAGCAGTGCGCGCTGGTAATACATCCTGGCTGCTGCATAGTCTCCCTGTACACACAAACACAAAACAATGCACGCATTACAAACAGTAGGTTCAATCCAGAACAGCTTGGGGCTGTAGCTCTGTTGATAAGTTCACTGCCATCCATCCATCCATCCATCTTCTTCCGCTTTATCCGGTACCGGGTCGCGGGGGCAGCTGTCTGAGAAGGGACACCCAGACTTCCCTCACCCCAGACACTTCCTCCAGCTCTTCTGGGAGGATCCCAAGGCGTTCCCAGGCCAGCTGGGCGACATAGTCGCTCCAGCGTGTCCTGGGTCTTCCCCGGGGTCTCCTCCCAGCGGGACATGCCAGGAACACCTCCCAAGGAAGGTGTCCCGGGGGCATCCGAAACAGATGCCCGAGCCACCTCAACTGGCTCCTCTCGATGTGGAGGAGCAACGGCTCTACTCCGAGCTCCTCCCGGGTGACAGAGCTCCTCACCCTATCTCTAAGGGAGCGCCCTGCCACCCTGCGGAGGAAACTCATTTCAACCGCTTGTATCCGGGATCTTATTCTTTTGGTCATGACCCAAAGTTCATGACCATAGGTGAGGGTAGGAACGTAGACTGACCGGTAAATCGAGAGCTTCGCCTTTCGACTCAGCTCTCTCTTCACCACGACAGACCGGTGTAACGACCGCATTACTGCAGCCACCGCACCGATCCGCCTGTCAATCTCACGCTCCATTCTTCCCTCACTCGTGAACAAGACCCCAAGATACTTAAACTCCTCCACCTGAGGCAGTAGCTCTCCCCCAACCCGGAGGGGACAAGCCACCTTTTTCCAGTCAAGAACCATGGCCTCGGATTTGGAGGTGCTGATTCTCATCCCAGCCGCTTCACACTCGGCTGTAAACTGCCCCAGGACATGCTGGAGGTCCTGGCCTGAAGGAGCCAACAAGACCATGTCATCCGCAAAAAGCAGAGATGAAATCCTGTGGCTCCCGAACCAGATCCCCTCCGGCCCGTGGCTGCGCCTAGAAATTCTGTCCATGAAAATAATGAACAGAACCGGTGACAAAGGGCAGCCCTGCCGGAGTCCAACATGCACCGGGAACAGGTCTGACTTACTGCCGGCAATGCGAACCAAGCTCCTGCTCCGCTCGTACAGGGACCGTACGGCCCTTAACAGAGGGCCCCCGACCCCGTACTCTCGGAGCACCTCCCACAGAATACCACGAGGGACACGGTCGAATGCCTTCTCCAAGTCCACAAAACACATGTGGACTGGTTGGGCAAACTCCCATGAACCCTCGAGCACCCTGCGGAGGGTATGGAGCTGGTCCAGTGGTCCGCGGCCCGGACGAAAACCGCATTGTTCCTCCTGGATCCAAGGTTGGACTATCGGCCGAATTCTCCTCTCCAGTACCCTGGAATAGACTTTCCCAGGGAGGCTGAGGAGTGTGATCCCCCGATAGTTGGAACACACCCTCCGGTCCCCCTTTTTAAATAGGGGGACCACCACCCCGGTCTGCCAGTCCAGAGGCACTGTCCCCGACTGCCATGCAATGTTGCAGAGACGTGTCAACCAAGACAGCCCTACAACATCCAGAGACTTGAGGTACTCAGGGTGGATCTCATCCACCCCCGGTGCTTTGCCACTGAGGAGCTTCCCAACTACCTCAGTGACTTCAGCTTGGGTGATGAATGAGTCAACCTCTGAGTCCTCAGCCCCTGCTTCCTCTATGGAAGACATGTCAGTGGGATTGAGGAGATCCTCAAAGTATTCCTTCCACCGCCCGACAATATCCCCAGTCGAGGTCAACAGATCCCCACCCCCACCGTAAAGAGTGTCGGTGGAGAACTGCTTCCCCCTCCTGAGGCGCCGGATGGTTTGCCAGAATTTCCTCGAGGCTGACCGATAGTCCTCCTCCATGGCCTCTCCGAACTTTTCCCAGACCCGAGTTTTTGCTTCCGCGACTGCCCGTGCTGCTGCTCGCCTGGCCCGCCGGTACCCGTCAGCTGCTTCAGGAGTCCCCCGGGCCAACCAGGCCCGGTAGGACTCCTTCTCCAGCTTGACAGCATCCCTTATTTCCGGAGTCCACCACCGGGTTCAGGGAGTGCCGCCACAACAGGCACCGGAGACCCTACGGCCACAGCTCCGGACAGCCGCATCAACAATAGAAGTGGAGAACATGGTCCATTCGGACTCAATGTCCCCAGCCTCCCTCGGGATCAGGTCCAAGCTCTCCCGGAGGTGGGAGTTAAAGACCTCTTTGACAGAGGGTTCCAGGTAACACTGTCGCTGCCCACGTGAGTGTTGAAGTCCCCCAGAAGAACGACGGAGTCCCCGGTTGGTGCACTCTCCAGTACCCCTCCCAGGGACTCCAAGAAGGCCGGGTACTCTGCACTGCTGTTCGGCCCATAAGCCGAAACAACAGTGAGAGACCTATCCCCGACCCGAAGGCGCAGGGAAACGACCCTCTCGTTCACTGGGGTAAACTCCAACACATGGCGGCTGAGCCGAGGAGCTATAAGCAAGCCCACACCAGCTCGCCGCCTCTCACCGCGGGCAACTCCAGAGTAGAAGAGAGTCCAGCCTCTCTCAAGGAGTTCAGTTCCAGAGCCCAGACTGTGCGTAGAGGAGAGCCCGACTATCTCTAGTCGGTACCGCTCAACCTCTCGCAGCAGCTCAGACTCTTTCCCCCCCAGTGAGGTGACATTCCATGTCCCCATGGCTAGAGTCACCATCCGGGGATTGGGTCGCCGGGGCCCCCGCCCACGACCGCCACCCAAATCACACGGCACCTGCCCCTTCTGGACCCTCCTGCGAGTGGTGAGCCCACAGGAGAGCGGGCCCACGTCGCTCCTTCGGGCTGGGCCCGGCCGGGTCCCGTGGGCCAAGACCCGGCCACCAGGTGCTCGCCTGCGAGCCCCAACCCCAGCCTGGCTCCAGGGTGGGGCCCCGGTGACGCCGATCCGGGCGACGTACGCGTCCTCGTTTTAATCACTATCATTGGGGGTTTTATAAGTTCACTGCATTTCATTTAATTAAAATGCAAACTATGTAATATCTATCCATCAAAACAAAATCAGCCACTGAGTGTTGTTTGGGGGAGCTGCTGTTCTGCTGCATGGAGACACACCGTTGAGTAAATTTGTTTAATATTTTTTAGATATTTTAATAGAGAAATTGTCCACATTATATATTTAGATTTTTGCCACAGAAGAACTAAATTCATGAGGAATGAAACAAGCATCTGTTAATATTGTTAGTGTCACTAATGACAAGGAACTCTTCCAAAAGACGAGTGAGTCACTGAAAAAGTACACCGACCCTAGTGTTACCTTGATTGGACCCAAGATGGTTTGCAAAACCAGGTGGCACCTGGTTGTCACAGCCCCCCGGTTTGAAAACTCCCATCTCCCATTGTCTGAGAGCATACCTGAGAGCATTGTCAGTTCTGTGCAGTGACTGGATACACAGAGATCCTTAAAAAAAGTTGCAAACCCGTTTCACAGCAGTCCCATTGTAATGTGTTTCTGGAAGCATCAGTGTTCATCTGTACAGCTGTTACTAAAAGAGAGCACCCAAGCATTTGGATTTTTACCTCCTTCATGGCGCTGGACGAGCCAAGATTGCCCTTTGTTTACCAGACACATAAACACGATCTAGCCCACTAACAGGATGATCGTTAAGGACCCAGCTATAACATCAGACGGTGTGTCGTGGTAGCACCTACACTAGATTTGGAACATCAGATTCAAGGGTGGTGCCTCATTTTATAAATTAAATTAATCATCTGGATTAATAATTCTTTAATCATCACTATTAGGAATTATTCATTTCTATTAACCACACCTGTTCTACCATAAATGTCAGCAATCTCCATGTCAAGTTTATTTTTTATCAGATGGTCGGCAGACCTGTAAAAGATTGTCTGACTTTGTTCTCTGATGAGGGGAGACCGTCAGAGTGACAGTGGCTAACAGCAGTGACTCCAATGGTATGCTAATGTGCAAGTCCTGCCATACTACAATGAATCACTTCCTGTTTTTTTTTTTTTTCCCCAAAACACTGACGTGTCATAGGATGGGAGGCAAGCTTCAGTTTGAAAACCTCTATCCTACTCTGAAAGCAACCATACATGAACTAGTGCAGTAACATAGGACCTGCTGGGAGGACATGTGAGTCATGTAAGCAGACTAACCAATCAAATTGATCACCTAAGGCTGTAAGTCACTGAAAAATAATCATAGATCTAGACCACAGGGTGACTTCAAATAAGGGAAGGGCCAAGGTTCAAATAAACGAGGTGGAGGCGAGGACTGGGGCCCACTGGGGACCAGGGACATGGACTGAGGCGCAGGCTGGAACCTGCTGGAGACCGGTGACCAAGGCGTAGGTGCGGCCTCAGACTCGCCGGAGGCCGGTGACCAAGGCGTAGGTGCGGCCTCAGACTCGCCGGAGGCCGGCGACGAAGGCGTAGGCGCGGTCTGGAACTCGCCGGAGGGCGGCGACGAAGACGTAGGCGCGGCCTGGAACTCGCCGGAGGGCGGCAACGAAGACGTAGGCGCGGCCTGGAACTCGCCGGAGGGCGGCGACGAAGGCGTAGGCGCGGCCTGGAACTCGCCGGAGGGCGGCGACGAAGACGTAGGAGTGGCCTGGAACTCACTGGAAACCGGCGATGAAGGCGAAGGCGAAGGTGCGGGCTGGAACCCCCTGGAGGCTGGCGGCGAAGGCGAAAGCGCGGGCTGGAACCCCCTGGAGACTGGTGACGTAGACGAAGGCGAAGGCGAAGGTGCGGGCTGGGTTCCCCTGGAGGCTGGCGACGAAGGCGAAGGCGAAGGCGAAGGCGTAGGTGTGGGCTGGAACCCCCTGGAGGCTGGTAACGAAGGCGAAGGCGAAGGCGAAGGCGAAGGCAAAGGCAAAGGCGTAGGTGCGGGCTGGGACCCCCTGGAGGCTGGCGACGAAGGCGTGGGCTGAGACCCACTGAAGGCTGGTGGCGAAGGTGTGGGTGCTGCCTGGAACTCGCTGGAGGCTAATGACGAGGACGTAAGCGATGGAGGCTGGTGACTGGGGACCACAGGCGTAGGCGAGGGCTGGAACCCGCTGGAGGCTGGCGGCAAAAGCGTGGGCTGAGACCCACAGGTGACCAGACCACTGGCAGGGAAACCCTCCAGGGCCTGGGCCGAACCACCGACGGAGTTTTGCCGGGAGCTGATGAAGGGCAATAAACGACCTCGGCCGGACCCCTGACCGAGGAGCACGCACTGGACTCGGCTGAGCCTCCGACCGAGGAGCAGACAGTGGACTTGGAGCGAGACTCGGCCAAGCCTCCGACCGAGGTGCAGGCAGTGGACTTGGCGTGAGACTCGACCGGACCTCCGACCGAGGTGCAGGCAGTGGACTTGGCGTGAGACTCGGCCGGACCTCCGACCGAGGTGCAGGCACTGGGCTTGGCGTGGGACTCGGCCGGGCCTCCGACCGAGGAGCAGGCACAGGGCTTGGCGTGAGACTCGGCCGGGCCTCCGACCGAGGTGCAGGCACAGAACTTGGCGTGGGACTCGGCCGGGCCTCCGACCGAGGTGCAGGTACAGGCCTCGGCCGGTCCTCCGACCAAGGTGCAAGAACAAGACTTGGCGTGGGCCTCGGCCGGTCCTCCGACCGAGGTGCAGGTACAGGCCTCGGCCGGTCCTCCGACCGAGGTGCAGGTACAGGCCTCATCTGGACCGCCGACTGAAGACCACTGGCTGGTGTCGACCGGACCGCCGACTGGGGGCCACTGGCAGATGTCGACCGGAACGCCGACTGGGGGCCACTGGCAGATGTCGACGGGGTTGAGACTGAGGCCTGGACTGGGAGTTCGGCTGTGGCTGAGGCTGCGGCCTGGGCTGAGAGCTCGGCTGTGGCCTGGGCTGGAAACTCGGCTGTGGCTGAGGCTGAGGCCTGGGCTGGAAACTCGGTTGTGGCTGAGGCTGAGGCCTGGGCTGAGAGCTTGGTTGTGGCTGAGGCTGAGGCCTGGGCTGGGAGCTCGGCTGTGGCTGAGGCTGAGGCCTGGGCTGGGAGCTCGGCTGTGGCTGAGGCTGAGGCCTGGGCTGGAAGCTCGGCTGTGGCGGCGGCCTGGGCTGGAAGCTCGGCTGTGGCTGCGGCCTGGGCTGGAAGCTCGGCTGTGACTGCGGCCTGGGCTGGGAGTTCGGCTGTGGCTGTGGCTGTGGCTGTGGCTGTGGCTGCGGCTGCGGCTGAGGCCTGGGCTGGGAGCTCGGCTGTGGCTGGGAGCTCGGCTGTGGCTGCGGCCTGGACTGGGAGCTCGGCTGTGGCTGCGGCTGCGGCCTGGGCTGGGAGCTCGGCTGTGGCTGCGGCCTGGGCTGGGAGCTCGGCTGTGGCTACGGCTGTGGCTGTGGCTGCGGCCTGGGCTGGGACCTCGGCTGTGACTGTGGCTGTGGCTGAAGCCACCAAGGCCTTCCTGAGGTTATCTAGATCCGCTATCACCTGAGCGACCCAAGGGAGTTCCTTCAGCCAAGGCCTAATAACTAGTTCATTGTCATAGTCCGCTATGGCCTTTAGCTTCTCCCCGGTGTCAGCCTGGCCGCTCAGAATTTCCACCAGTTTGTTCCCCATCCTACAAATTACTACACTGTCTGGTAGGTCCATTTCAGGCCCAGTCATTCTGTCGCGTCGGGGTAAAAGGGAAAACTATGGAAGGGAAAAGGAGGACCCAAACGCAGTAGACACGTGAGGCAGAGATGGGGATGAACAAAAGGCGAGCTTTATTAAAAGCTGAATACAAAAACAAAACAGACCAAAACAGGGCAAAAAACAAAGTGACAACCAAGAATGAAACAAAGTAGCAAAAGAAAACAGCTAGACAAAGTTCAAACAAAAATTCAAAGTTCAACTTAAACATGGAAAAACTCAAAACCAAGACATACCAAAACGGGACAGAAGCGCATGGACAGGAGCATGGATCAGGAACATGAATCAGGAGCATGGATCAAGAAACAGAGAACAGCAAACAGAATACACAAGACAGAATACAATGACTGGGCAAGGAGTGAGTGGAACACAGAGACTAAATACACAGACACTAATGACATGACGAGGCACAGGTGAGGAGAGAGGAGGAAGGAAGCCAGGTGAGATAATGAGGGGGAGGAGCACAGAGGAACAGACCAGGAGGGAACAAGACAACAGACAGAGGGAGCCAGAGGGGAGAACAAAGGAGAAACTTAAAGGACACATGAGGGCAAGGAAAATCAGACACATGACACACAAGACATGGAAAAAACACAACACAAGACATGATATCAAAACCCAAAACCAAAAACCAGATACAAGAACAAACAGAAACAAGAGTCATGACACTTTATAGATGATGATTTGATACCTTAATGTGCTGAATCCCTCCCATGTTCATCCAGGCCTGGGACTGGTCAGGTTTGAGCTCCACAGCCAGCTTATAGCTCTAGCAGGAGAAGACAAACACAGACTGGGGTCAGTGTCGCATCTTATCAGACAGTCACACCCTTCCTGTCATAGAAAATAAAGGGGGATTCACAAAGGGGTCTTAGCCCAACTGAAAAGCTATGGTGTGAGCAGATCCAAGAGCCATTGAAAATTCAGTCATCCAAATCATATTTGAAGGTGGTTTAGGAACTATCGTTGTTAGTGTGTCCTAACAGGACTGGACAACCTTTATGTGCACAAATGGAAATGTGTGTAAATTTGGTGCTAGTGCAGAAATGTACGATGCAAACAAGCTTGTGAGGTGAAAGCAAAGATTGTAGTCCAACTGATCAATGGAAAAGGGAAATTAGATCACATGTGACCATGTGTGGTCTGATTTTCACTGCAGACAGATCTGAAGTGCATGACACTTGAGTTGAATTGAATGTGAAGCCCTTAGCTGAGTTGCAAGAAAACACTGCACCGTAAAATTGACTTTAGGCACTGATTGGCTCAGTGATTCAGTAAAAATTGGGACAATGATGAGTCAAAGAGTTGTTTCATAACTACAGGACACTTAAGTAAGTGTCCCTCTTTAGGCTAAATATAAAATGTCACAGTCTCTTGCATCTCCAAGTTTCTTTGGGAAATACTGAACCCTATATTGCTCCCGGTGACTCTTTCATCAGTATGAAGGTGTGGCGCCTTGCATGGTAGTCTCTGCTGCCAGCGTGTGAATGTGTGTGTGAATGGATGAATTCTGCCTTGTGTTGTGAAGTGCTTTGACAGGTTGCTAAGACAAAAAGAAAACCTATAATAACAGTCCATTGACCATACTCACAAGTGAGGAGAAACGTATGTATTATTGTAATCAATCATTTCACAACATCACTGACAGGCATAGCACTGCATAACCTTAACTAACAAGGCTGTGCATTAGGGATGCACCATATTCAATTTTTGCCTTGGCTGATTGCAATGCTGATAAAATAAATAAATAACTAAAATATGATTATGCCTATCCATCCAGACTAATATCAACATTTAAAGCTGTAATTGTCACTGATGATATCACTGTACATCTTTTTTAGTTCCTGACCAGTAACCCCTTGTCACTTTGAGGACAGATTGAGTACATTAATCCTACATTGTGGGACATCTCTCTGTCTACTTGAGTGATCCTCAGTTCTCCAGAAGAGATTTCAGGCTGTTTTCAGGCCGAAAGCTTGCACTGTGTCTACACAGGTTGTATAGTAAAACAGCATGTTGGCAACATTAGCTTCAGTTTCTCATCTGTGTCTACACTGGAGGCATTCAGGCACTGTACTGAGTGCAGGCCACTGACAAAAAAAAGACATGACATAAATATACACTGAGTGAGTAAAACCCTGCAGCGTGAGTTCACATTTGGACATCGGTGGGCGGAGATTTGGAGCTTCCTGTGTCAAGGTGAAATCCAGTGTTTTTGAATCGTGATATATAGACACAATGCATTGTTCCAGATATGAGCACACCAAGCAGCAGTGTGTATGCTTTCAGTGTTCTCTTGAAAAAGGATTCAAAGGCAAAATACACACATACCACTGAATGTATTTACTGATGGCAGCAGCTGGTGATCACTGTTTCTATCCCATGCAAAGAACTCATGTAAGTCATCCAGTCTGACCCTCTATACTATTTTTCGCTTCAGTGTTAGGAGGCCCTTCTACTGCAAGTGTTTCTTGGTTTCAGTAGAATTCTTAATCTTTATCTGTATGGAACAAATCATTAGGTTTGAACAAAAAATCTGCAGTATTTAAAACATGTATTTATATGTCTCTGCAGGGATTAAGGCAGGGCTTTGCCTGTTTGAATCAGCAACTTAGACATTCTACTCTGACGGACATGAGACAGACATAAAAGTCCTTTAATAAACCATTTTCAAACCGTATTTCAAACAATTTCTCTACTGCTCTCCTTGTACTCGTCCCACATAGTGCTCTGAGTCTTCTCTCTCTGCTGTATGCTTTCTCTTCTCTCAGGAAGTCAGTGAGTGCTTCCTGTGTGGGAAAAATTGCCTTCCAGAAACTTCCATCACAGGTTAAATCTGAGCCATGAATCTGCAGAAATGTTAGTCACAGCGTGCCAGATGATCTGTTTCAGCTGTAATCACAGTGATGAGCTGGATCTCTGGCATGTTTTTTACGAGGTTAGACCTGTGATAGTAGGTTTCTTATCACCTTCTTCAATCAATTTATCCTGCAGCTGAAAACACTAACCCTACCAAGAATTTACATGTGGCTGGGTGGTGGATAATTTTCAAATGTAACTTAATAAGAGTCTGTCTCTCTCTCTCTCACTGTCTTTTTCTGACTCCACCAACAATTTTAGCAAGAACAGAGGGAAGATGAAAATATAGAGAGATTGATGTAGCTTGGGGAGCTGAATGAATGAAATAAAGCTGATATTTTAAAGAGGAGCTCCAGTTTGAAAACATCTTGACCATAATGCAATGGGTCATAGACAACAGACACTGAAAAAACTAACTGGTTACATACACTGTACAGATGGGTTGCCAGTCTTGTTTATTTTATTTTTATCTTAATGGTTTTTAACTCTGTATTACAGTATTTGTGTCTTCGTATCAATTGTATGTGCTGTATTGTATTGTATGGCTAATGTTCTGTTAACTGACTATGATCGCTCTCAGATCAAAAGTTTTCCAGTTTTTATATGTGCCATGTTGTTGGTCTATTTCCATCAACAGATTAGTTGTTTTTTATCTGTGTCCTGAAAAACATCCTTTACACCTTTTCCCGGCTTGCTACACGAACCGTAACAATTACAATAACATAGTCATGGGCCAAGGTCTCAGATTCAGCAGCAACAGATGGCTTGCAGTCTAAAAGGCACAGGTAAAGGATTCGTTTTGAGCCCTGCCCAGAACTCTGCTCAGACAATGACACTTCAATACATTCCATGCATAAAAACTAGTTGCTTTATCAGGGATAAAATTCTGCCTGGATTTAAATAACTTCCAGAAATCACAAAAAAAGGTTAAACATGAAGTTTAATGATCCTCACTGTGCTCTGTGAAGAAAATATGAGGAGGCATATCTCGCCTTCAGCTTCACCAGTGCAACGGTGGGTAATGACGAGAGACCACGGTGTGTTGTCTGTCCCAAAATATTAGCTTCTGCCAGTACGAAGCCAAACAAGTTAAGATGCCACTTGGAGACTTCACATCCCAAACACAAAGAGAAGCCCATTGATTTCTTCACCAAAAAACAAACAAACAAAAAAACCCTCAACTGTCGTGCATAAAAGAGTTGCTTTACTAACGCAGAATCTGTGCCTTCAAATGCTCAACTCGCCTCCAACAAAGTAGTGTACAGAGTTGCTCAGTGTAAAAAGCTGCACACAATAGCCGAGGAATTAATACTGCTTTCCGCTACTGATATGGTTTCAACTATGATTGATGAAGCAACAGCCAGCAAACTAAAGGCACTGTCAGACAACATTATCGCGAGGTGCATTTATGCCATGTCAAAAGACATAGAGGAGCAGCCTGATGAGAAAATATGACACAACTGTTTTGCGCTGCAGATAGATGAAGTGACTGACAGTAACAAAGAATGTTTATTAATAGCATACATCGGATTCATTGATTTGCTTTTCTGCAAACATGTAACTTCCAGTGCCACTGCAGATGAGTTGTTCAAAATCATTGACACTTACTTGACAGAGGCTGATCTGACATGGGAGGACTGTCAGGGGATTGCTTGACATTTTTTTTTTTTTATCTACAAATGGGGGAGAACAGGAGCAAACATATCTCAAGGTCTGATGTAATGATGTCCAATTCTCAGACACAGGATGGCTCCTTAGATTGGTAGCAGTGAAATTTCCAGGTAACAATTTCTATGGTGTTTCAATGGCAAAAAAGCCTTGGCAAATTCCCAGAATGCATTGTAAAAAGGAGTGTGTTTCTGTGCACACTGAGGTCAGTGATTTGAAGTGAAATCATGACATTCTTCTCTAACCTTCCAGAAGTGTCTACTCACAGTCTCACAACAGCTGCCAAAAAAACATGAATATACATAATCTGAAGTATACTCTCCATACTCTTCTTCTACAAGTGAAACTTTCATATATTCTAGATTCAGTACACATAAGTTACATATTTCAACCCTTTTTTAACAAAAATGATTTATAATACATTAATGTCCACCCTCTGAAATGATTTATGCACCTAATACTTGGTCAAGGTTCTTTTGCACACATGACGGTATTGATGCAGTGTGGCATGGAGGCTCAAGGGTTCAAGCCAGGACCTTGGGAAGATCATTCTAAAACCTAAATTCTAGCCTGATATGGCCACTTTTGATGTGTGTTTGTCTTGTTGGAACAAACAACTGCAGCAAAGAGACAATCTTCTGGCTGATGATTTTGAGTTTTCCTGTAGAATTTGGAGAGTTCACTTTCTTTAGAGCACCAGATCCATTGGCAGAAAAACATCCCCACATCATAATACTACCACTGTGTCATGAGCCTGTTTTCTTTGTTTCCAGCCTGCTCTTGCACAACACTGTAGGTACTGCTTTACGGCATGTAGAAAAACTAAATAAAAGACAGCAGCCTGTTGCATGGCCCATCATCTCTGCTTTGCATTTGTTCAACACTTACATGTCAACTCAGTAAGCGAACATGCCCATTTTGGTGTTAGAAGTAAAATATAACTCGGGACTTTGATTAGTCATTAGTCATTTGGAACTGGCAGAAAGAGCCAAGAATCAACATCGCTAAGGACTGGCCTGATCGGAAACAACATTTCACCATGTATCGAGTTGGAACAAGGCTAAACAAAGATCCAGCCCATGTCAGATATGTGTCATTTGCCTTGGGTGAAGGGGAAGAGGCTAATAATTATGTTGCATGTTGGAGCTGTCTGGCCCACATGTCCTGCTGAAGTGCAACATGATCTTTGAGTGAGACAGCTAATCACGGCAGTCCAGGAGGAAAGGTAGACCACAGGGGACAGTTCTTGGCCAATGACAAAAGGGAGAAAAACTAAAGACTGTTACTTAAGGATAATACTACCAGCATCCCATTAAAAATGTTTGTTTGTTGTAAAATATATTTACATTTGGCTTTTGTTGGCACAATATGTAAAATGAGGGGCTGATAAGGGACCTCTGACTGTCAAGAAGAAAAGAAAAAGGCACTATGGTGAAAGTAGAGCACAAACGGTACTCCTGCACATGTTTAGTAGGTATTGTTAATGTTCAAAATTAAGGACAATGCTCTGTGTTACCCCAACTTTTAAAAGGGGGACCTGTAACTGCTTTGAAATGGGTCCAAGTGACATTCCTCACCTGTTCAAATCAATAATGTGCTTTATCAGATCAAGACTGAGCAGCTTTGTGTCTGAGTCTAATGGGCGTATCAAACAAGCCGTATTAAAATAGGCCCAGAAAAGTCAGACGCTGTTTTCAATCAGAATCACTCAGAAGTAGAGGGCCATCATACAGATCTGATTCACACAGCTTTACAAAATCACCAAAAATGATCGCTCAAGTTCCTATATGTGTATTTCTGAGCCAACAGATTTAGTATTTTCAGAAGACCTATAATACATTCATTATTGAACCAAACTTTATTAATGTTTTTATGAACATGTTCCTCTCATTCCTTCACAGCTGTAGCACTGCAGAAATCACTGGAACTGAAGACTGCCGTGAATATACATGTGGATGGAAACTTTTGACTAGATGTATTTTTGCTAGTCTTGAATAATCATGCGTTGTCTCATATCAATTGTGTTACTGTAATTTTCACTCTAGATGGTGGTTTTTAATTAGTATTCTACCTAAATGTATGAACAGTGCTGGCACACTTGTATGCTCTGATTTTTTATATCAGCTATTGTAGTGACCATTCAAAACAAACTGTTGGCCACAGATTATCTAGTAATGTGTAGGCTTTACAGATTCAGTCCTAAGTCTCCTGATCTGCTTGCAAAATCGTTGGGTCTGCCGCAATTACATCAAACATGTTTCATATTGGCTGGATGGACAAAGAGATTATGATGAGCAAGGGGAAGAGCATTACCTCGAAGGCTCTGTCCAGCTGGTTCATCTCTCGGAGCTGGTTTCCTTTGGAGAAATACAGCTCCGCTCTCACTGTCAGATCACTGGGGTTCTGCTGCAGGGCCCTGTCCAGAGCATTCAGAGCCTTGCACAGACACACACAGTCAATACACACTAAATGAACACCCACACTTTCCTGATCTCAGTGTCAGGCGTCTTGCTTTTTGAGTGTTCCTTCTGGCATGCCTGTCAAAGTCACAGCTAGTTTAGAGCAGAAATCACACCGGGGTTGGCAAAAAAACCCCCTTCAATTCCTGATACTGTGAACCATGAGGCCATCTGAAGAGGGTCGGGTGGAGGGAGGAGAAGAAGGTGACACAGAGAAGGGAATGTCTGCACTGATCTGAAGCACAGCTAAAGAAAGAGGTGCAGGGTAGAGATTATTTCTGTCCCTGAGAAAGAGCAGCGTCAGCTTCAACACTGCCAGTAAGACAGGCAGGCAGGCAGAAAAGAAGAGAGAGAATTCAAGAATTAAGAAGTCATCTGTGAACATGTGTACGAATCAGTTGAGACTCCATGTTGTCGAGAGGTGCTGAGAGCTGTAGTTAAAACATGGTTAGCTTAGCGTACTTAGCATACAATATTGAAATCCCCATGATCTGTATGTAAAACATGATGCATTACTTAAGATGACATCACCCATCCAATGTTGATGCATCGATAACAATGACTAAACTGATAAGCCACAACCTTTTTGCCCTATACTTATAATTCCTAAGTAGGTACCGATGTCACAGCTGTAGAAAAATTACACCATTTGCCTATAGCTTGGTTCTCTATAAACCTCACTTGAATTATTATATTTAGTCTGACACCACCAAAATCAGGAACAGGCATTGTTAACCCAGTCCCATCCCCAGGTTACTGGTGGAATAACTGGAATAACTCAAAACTCTGCACTGAAAAAATAAAGGACCTCGCTGATGGAGGAGGAAAAGGAGGGGGAGAGGGAGAGTAATAGAAACTAAGGTTAAATGAGAGAATGGACAGCATTCTTTGTTACAGTGGCACCACCAATATTACCACAGGGAAACAGTAGGAGGGGGAACTCTATGAACATTTAAAAAATAAAAATGTATAGAAACACTAAAAAGGCCTCTCTGCATAATCACAATGCTTGAGCACTTTTTCCAACCACAGGTCAGTAATGACTGGAGACTGGAGTGAATGCACATGCAGGAACTGGTGAGGGGTGCACAAACACACAACACACATAATATATTAATATGTGGGTATGGTGGAAGTTCAAACACAATATATTTGATTTCTATTATTTTAATGATGCATGGTCCAGTCAGACAACAGTGACAGTAAGATCCTATTAATGGGCACACAGGCACAGTGAAAGACAGGTAATCCTGATGGTGGTGACAGAACAGAGTGTGAGGATGAGTGGCAGCTGGCTGCTGGTCTGACGTACAGAGGAGGTGATTATTTCCCACATTGTTGGAATGTTGGAGCAGAAACCATTTCCTGCTGAGAGTTTATCATCCCTGAGTGTGATCGTCTAAACATTCCTGTGTTATCTTCTCTCTGAGCAACACACCAAGGCCAGGGATACACACACATGCACACACACCTCTGTGTAGTTGCCACGCTTGCTGTAGATGGCAGACAGGAGGCGGTAACATTCGATACAGCTGCCTTCTCTGGATATGATGTCAAGTGTCATCCTCTCTGCCTCTTTGGTACGACCAGCCATGGCTAAAACCTGAGCCTGACGTGGAGATACAGTGAGTGTGTGAAACAAGAGAAAGGTGTTTTTGCTGAACACAGAGATGCCACAGCATTCCATGATGCAATGTGTGTGTGTGCTGACCAGAGCCAGCCAGATGTCGGTGCTGTCTGGCTGCAGGGTGACAGCCTCTCTGTAAACCTGCAGGGCCTCCTCGTAGCGACCTGTGTTGTAGTAAAGAGCTCCAAGAGGAGTCAGGATGTCCACCTTCCTCGTCACCTGCAGTGCCCTGCAGTCAAAGGTCAAAGGACACAAACATGGTTTTCTATGATGGAGGTTCTCTTCAAATAAAGTGTTTAGCTGCTATGGGCAATCATATAACACCAAAATGTGTATTGTACAGTGCACTTATAGGACTTCTTCAAGTGGACTGGAATCATCAAAATGAAGCATGTAAGGTCATCACTGCAAAATATATATCAATATATTCACATATACAGTATATTATAATAAATATATATTTTAATTACTATATCATTACTAGCTTCTGTTTGTTTCATTTATATTTAATTATCAATACATATTCTTATTAAAATATTTGTAAAAATAAAGAGCCAATAATCCACAGATGAGGGCTGATGTACATTAAACAACAACAAACATTAACTGTACCTTGAGGCAAACAAACTGTCATGACTCTTGTTTCTGTTTGTTCTTGTATCTGGTTTTTGGTTTTGGGTTTTGATATCATGTCTTGTGTTGTGTTTTTTCCATGTCTTGTGTGTCATGTGTCTGATTTTCCATGCCCTCATGTGTCCTTTAAGTTTCTCCTTTGTTCTCCCCTCTGGCTCCCTCTGTCTGTTGTCTTGTTCCCTCCTGGTCTGTTCCTCTGTGCTCCTCCCCCTCATTATCTCACCTGGCTTCCTTCCTCCTCTCTCCTCACCTGTGCCTCGTCATGTCATTAGTGTCTGTGTATTTAGTCTCTGTGTTCCACTCACTCCTTGCCCAGTCATTGTATTCTGTCTTGTGCTTTCTGTTTGCTGTCTCCTGTCATGCTCCATGCTCCATGCTCCATGCTCCATGCTCCATGCTCCATGCCCATGCTCCATCCCAGTATGGTATGTTCTGGATTTTGATTTCTGGTTCCTGTTGATTGATTTGAACTTTGATTTCTGATTTGTTACTTTGTATTGCTGGTTTTGCTTTGCTACTTTGCCTTTTTCTTTTGCACTTTGTTGTCTTGCCTTTTTGGTTGTTACTTTGTTTCTTGTTCCCGTTTTGTCTGCCTTGGTGTTTTTGCATTCAGCTTTTGCTTTATTAAAGCTCGCCTTTTGTTCATCCCCATCTCTGCCTCACGTGTCTACTGCGTTTGGGTCCACCTTTTCCCTTCCATAGTTTTCCCTTTTAACCCTCCCCTGACACAAACAACAAATATTCATTCAAAAAGTTAGTAGCACCAGTAAATGATCATGGCAAAGATTACTTTTGTGTTCAATCTTGGCAAGTTTTGTGTTTCTGATGTTAGTTTTGTCTGTCCAGTTCTGTCCAAGTTTTTTTTTTTTTTTAACAAAGCCAGGATTCAAAGATCTGTTTAGTTACTTTTATGGTCACACACATTTTCTCCATGTTGTGTAAATTTCATTTTTGTGTAAATGAACCTTCCTTTTAACAATTCAATCCTCATGCCTGTCAACAAATTATTTATTTTGACAAAATCTATCCATTTTCAGTTTTACGACAAATAGAAAATGGATACATTATGAGATCCACAGGGAGATTAACAAAGTATAAAAAACCTTAACAAACAAATAAATACATGAATACATAAACACGAACAACAAAAAAATGCATCAGCACAGATTGGAACACACAGACACTTGCACACACTTGCGAATTGCATACAGTACACACCACCTCTTCAATCTGATGATCATTTAAAATCAACACAGAAATCCTTTCATTAGAAGCAGTAATAGGATTTTCATCAAATCTGTAGAAAAATTCAGCTTTGGAAAATCATATATTCAATAGATCAAAATTCTCTACAGCACACCCATGACCCAACAGTCACCACAAACGGATTAAACTCATGAAACTTTTTACTAAGCAGAGGAACCAGACAGGCGCTATTCATCTCATTCATCTACATCAAAATAATAAGTATCAACAAACAACAAACACAACACACAAATTCAGTCTGTATGCAGATGCAGATTCCTCAAAAACTCACACAAATTACTCAACGAATCCATCAAAATCTTCGAACAGTAGAAAAACAATAAATACAGAATCCAGCTAACAACATCACAAAATCAAAAACTCAAGTGGGACTAGAAGCTTTTTAAACCTTTGTGATTTTTAAAATCTGGGTGGTTTTTATCACCTGCTGTAGAAGCCTTCCTTTCCTGGGCAGTGATCAATCATGCCAGTTTGTGATGTTTCCAGTCAGGATGCTTTCTGTTTCTCTTCTGTAATAGTTGCCAAGAATCTTGCTCCAGAATTTAGCCTTCTAAAGTTACTGTGGGAGGCAGAGCCTTGTCAGTGCTTTTTAACCAGAGTGGTGATATTTGATTGCAGAGGTAGGTTCTCAGTGATGGTAATTCCAAAGAACCTATAATTTCACCTGCACCATTGATGTGGACAGGGGTGTGTTTCTTTGCCTCCTTTTTTTTCTAAAATCAACAATCAGCTCCCTGGTTTTGCTGAAGCTAAACAATAGATTGTTCTCTGTGCGGCACTCTGCTAGATTGTTCATTTCCTTCTGGTATGAACTCTCGTCGTTGTTCATAACGTGGCCGATTACATGTCCCATTTTTATAATTTGGCCACATGAAATAAAAACTTGAAGTGATAGAAATAAAAAGACAAACAATCCAGTAACAATAACCACAACAATATTTTTGCTCCAGGCTGCTACTGAAGTATGGTACTTTACTCACCTCTTGTACCAGGACTCAGCTTCTTTGTTCTCATTGGATGATCGGAGCAGACGGCCCAGGTTCACCATGGCAACGTAGTGTGCTGGTTTGAGTCTAACAGCTTGCTGATAGTGAGCTGCTGCCAGCTCTCCCTCTCCTGGACAAGAGGAGAGAGCAAAGGTGATGGAAAGGAAGAAGAAATGAGGAAGCAAATAAGGAAGGAAACAAGAAACACGTACAGGAGAGAAAATGAGGGAGAGATGGAGTAAAGAACAAAACAGACAATGTAAGAGCAGTGAGACAGGTGGACCAAACTGAAAAAGGTATACCAAACAACTAATCAGTTACATGAGAAAATTATCAACAGAGTAATTACCAATGAAAACAATTGGTAGTTGTAGCCCTAGTTTATAATGATAACACTACTACTAACAATTACATAACCATTGATAATCATGTCACATCTAGGGGAAAAATATCCTATTTGAATATGTGCAGGGAAAGTGGTTCTCATACATAGCTAATGAAGTTGTGATGAAGTCTATGCTCTTCTAGAGAAAATCAAACCACATGTATTGGGTCATCATTGACTGATGCTGATTCATCACAATGCTGTCTTTTAGTTCAAGAGAGAAAAATGTGTTGCTCATAATCTTCTAAAGTGGGGTAATAAAGGGAGGTTCTCTACTCTTAATCATATCCTGATTGTTATGCTTTTCATGGCAGCATAACAATCAGTGCAAGTGGTGTGGTGGAAAATGTGTCTAACATGCTGTAGTGAGAAAGCGACTCCTCTCCCAGTCTGATTTTCTCAAACAAAGCAAAGTAAATACTTGGAGGAAATGGGCAGAAATAACACAAAAATGCTTCAACAAAAATAAACTCCTAACACCCCTCAGCCAACTGATGCATACCCTAACCCTAACCCGAATCCAGCAGGAATATTGGTAAATAAGTCTGCGTGTATCTATAAATGAAAATGAAAGATTCATTTGGATTATATATTTCTTTCATGTCAAAATTCACAAGTATATAGCAACCTCCATAAAATGATGATTTCTTTATGCAGTCAAATGGCTGCATCTTGTGATGCAATTCAGAAACAAATCTAAATATACAAACAGATCTGGACATTTTGGTACAAACCATGCAGACTAATTGTTTCGCAGCAAGTCCTATTTCTCTGGCTCAGTTTGATTGAGGACCTGACACAAATGGCTGCCTGGGAGGTAAAAAAAGAATCTTAAAAACTTCCGGTATGCTCAGGAAAAAAAATTTTCTGTGAAGGGGCCAAATGAGTTGTCAGGACAAATCTGCTATGCTATCATCTCATCAGTAAAAACCTGCATGGACCTTTTGAAAGTAGCCACTTGACAGTGGTCAAATGCTTTGGTCAATGTGACCCTGTGCATGTCTGTGTGCTGTATGCAGTGCAGAACTATGGTCTTAATGTTTTTAACTCTAGGTGCAGAGGCCAAGAGTGACTGGTTTTTATCTCACCTGTATCCACCAGAAACACCCCGTAGTTGTTATGCAGGTCAGAGCTGTCAGGACAGTTCTCTATACCTTTGAGATACACTTCATTGGCTTCAGCAAAGCGTTTCTGTGGGAGCAGCAGATGAGATGGAATATATTCGATTAAAACAAGAATTAAATACTCCTGGGTTAGATTGAACTACAAGTACATTTTATCAAGTACACTTAAGTGTATTTCTTCAGTATACTTTATGCAATTAGAATGCTAATATCAGTTTGCTAGCGGTATATCTGTAAGAGTACTACTTCAACATGCCTTGGAGCTGAATTGGTTCACTTAACCGTAGCCCTTTATGAAGTTGTACTTCTAGCTATACTCAAAGTTTAATAGTCGTAAACTTTGGGTACACAACTTGTTTACATCTAAGATTTATTTCATTTAACTATACTATGAACTATACTGGAAGTGAACCTACTGGTACTGGTTTTATACTTTTAGCACACTTTTTACTTTATTAAGTACAGCACAGGTGGACCTACATATAGAGTATGAATATATTTTTAGTTCACTCATTAGGTCACTATAGTCCACTTTCTAGTCCAATAAAGTATACTCTAAGTTTTTTCTGGGCCTTATTATGAGAGTCACAGCCAGTGAATATGAAACAAGAGGGAGATAAAGAGAAAGGGAAGACATGTAGGACAGGGCTGCCAGTCGGAGTTTAACCCAGCCATGGCTCAGGACTCACCATTTGTACATGGGGTGCATGCTCTACCAGGTGAGCTACCAGGTCACCCCTACATCTAAGTGAACTGCAACTGTGAACTATGCTACAGGTGTACATAGGTATACTTTTAGTTTGCTAGTTACAAACTTCTAGCCCACTATAGCTTAAAGTGAAACTCTCGCCAAAATGCAACCTAGGCTTTTTTTGTGAAAGTACGAGTCAAACCTTTGTGTAAAAGCATAATTATGATGAAAGAGACGCTTTTAAGATATCATTACTATTATTATTTTTATTATTTTAAGTATTTTTTTTGGTCTTTTCTGGCTTTATTGATAGTACAGCTGAAGAGTGTGACAGGAAACAGGGTAAGAGCGGGGGAGTGACACGTATGTATCTTTGGCATGCCGACGTCATGGCAGACAAAAAGAGTCGATCCCTGAGGTCGACCTAACAGGAAGGAGAGTAATGGTGGACCGCTCCTCAAGCCTTCCTGTTAGGTCGCACTCATGAAATAAACATGCATGGTATTTTTTGTATTATACTGTAATTATTCCTTAGTATACACTTCCAGTGGAGTACAGTACACACAAAGTTATAAAGTATCTTGAGCAAAAGATTAGTAGAAGTATAAGCCAAATATATTTTTCTGCGTACTACTCAGTATTATGAGGGGGTCAAAGTAACAAATATTAAGTGATCAACATGGAGATGATGAAATGAAAAATAGATTGACAATTTATCAAGTGATTTCATTAATTCAAAGCTGATTTAATTAAAAAAGTTGTGTTAAGTTGAAAAAAGAGTCATCATGTACTGTGTGTTACATTCATCATTTATCATCACAACACAGAAAATTGTAATTCACCATTTTATCGGGTATCCTCAAAGTAACAAAATATAATTGACTTGTGGAAGTGATAATATTTTTTACAATCCCACTGCTTTTCTTGCAAGACCTGTATCCTACAATAAATCCAGCACAATGGGAAAGGGTGAGAAAAAGCAGCCTGCTAATATTAATGTGTAACATTAGACATCAAGAGGGAGGGTGGGAGAGCTGTGCCCACAACTGAAGGCCTGTTCTCAGCTGTCCTCCTGACTTTGAGGAACTTTCAGTTTTTGTTGATTCTAGAGGCCACTTCTGACAAAAGTGGTATACAACACTTCTGTCAACAGATCTGTACAACAGTACCTGCTGTTGTGCAGATCTTTACTAGCATGTGCCAGTGGCGTGTGCATTTGATTTGGAAGCAAATGAAAGAGGCCGCCAGGATCGATCGCCATTAGACAATAATATATGATTATAATAATATATAGTAATATAGATTCAAGATTCAAGAAGACTTTATTTATCCCGAGGGAAATTGTCTTGCAACAGTCGTAAAACAAAGTGAGAAAGGAATACAAAAGTAATAAATAATGGTAAAGTAATAAATAAACTAGTTACTAAGTACACAGAATGCAATCCAACAGTGAGCAGCATAAAACCGAAATAAAAAGTACACAATAAGATTGAATAAAGTGACAAGTGGTATAAAGTGAAAAAAATAGTAAATTTAGCAGCAGCATGAAATAGCAGCAATTTACTAAGTCCAGTGCAGGAGATTTACAAAGTCCAGTGCACACTCAATAAGTGATGGAAGTGATAGGGAATGATATTGATTTGATTTGGCTCAGGTGACAGTGTCTCCACTGTCCCTCCCGCGACCAGAGGTGGATGCATTAAACAGTCTGATGGCCTGAGGGAGAAAAGACTTCCTCAGGCGCTCCGTGTTACATCGGGGTGGGATGAGTCTGCTGCTGAAGGTGCTGCTGTGTGAGTTTAGCACCTGATTGAGAGGGTGAATGTTGTTGTCCAGGATACTATGCAGTTTGCACAGCAACCTCCTCTCAGACACCACCACCAAAGAGTCCAGTTGGACCCCCAGGACGGAGCCAGCCTTCCTGATGATCCTACTGATCTTGTTGGCGTCTGCTGCCCTCAGCCTGCTGCCCCAGCACACAACCCCAAAAAAGATGGCACTGGCTACCACCGACTGGTAGAACATCCTCAGCATGATGTTGCAGACATTGAAGGACCTGAGTCTCCTCAGGAAATAGAGTCGGCTCTGGCCCTTCTTGTACACAGCCTCTGTGTTCTTGGCCCAGTCCAGTTTGTTATCCAGGTGGACTCCAAGGTATTTGTAATCCTGGACCACCTCAACAGTCACACCTTTGATGGAGACTGGTGTGTGTGCGGCTTTCCTCCTGCGGAAGTCCACCACCAGCTCCTTTGTCTTAGTGGTGTTAAGATGCAGATGGTTATTCTCACACCAATCGACGAAGGAGTCCACAACGCCCCTGTACTCCTCCTCCTTCTCCTCACTGATACAGCCAACAATTGCAGAGTCGTCCGAGAACTTCTGCAGGTGGCAGGTCTCAGAGCGGAACTGAAAGTCCGAGGTGTACAGGGTGAACAGAAATGGTGAGAGAACAGTTCCCTGTGGTGCCCCGGTGCTGCTGACCACAGTGTCAGACACACTGTCCTGCAGTCTGACATACTGTGGTCGACCTGTCAAATAGTCCGTGATCCAAGAAACCAGGTGAGGGTCCACGCGCATCGCCGTCAGTTTGCTCCCGAGCAGGGCAAGCCGGGTGGTGTTGAACGCACTGGAGAAGTCAAAAAACATGATTCTAACAGTGCTTCCTGATCTGTCCAGATGGGTGCTGGCGCGGTGGAGCAGGAAGATGAAGGCGTCCTCCACCCCTAGTTTCTGCTGGTAGGCGAATTGAAGAGGGTCCAGTGATGAGCTGACCAGGGGCCGAAGAAGTGAGAGGATCAGCCTCTCCAGAGACTTCATCAGGTGGGACGTCAGTGCCACCAGTCTGTAGTCGTTGGGGGTGCTGGGACACGTCTTCTTCGGTACCGGAACCAGGCAAGATGTCTTCCACAGCACAGGGACCCTCTGCAGACTCAGGCTCAGGCTGAAGATGTGCTGCAGGACTCCACTCAGCTGGGATGCACACGCTTTGAGGACCCTCGGGCTGACACCGTCGGGACCTGCTGCCTTGCCTGGGCGGAGTCTGCACAGCTCCTTCCTCACCTGCTCTGCAGTGAACGTCAGTGTGCCATGTGTGTTGGTGGGGGTGGGGGGAGATGATGGTGGGGTAGAGAGGACAGGTAGGGTGAAGTCCGGAAAGAGCTGTGTGGGAGGGGGGACAGCAGGGCCAGAGGTTTGGAGGTGGGTGGCTGTGGAGAAGCTGGGGGAGGGGTAGTTCGGAGCCCTCTCGTCAAATCTATTGAAGAACAGATTCAGCTCGTTGGCACGTTCAATACCCCCCCCTGTTGTCTGGCTTCCAGGTGGTTTGTAGCCAGTGATGCTCCTCATGCTGTTCCACACTTCCTGCAAGTTGTTCTGCTGGAGTTTGTGTTCCAGCTTCCTCCTGTAGCTGTCTTTACCCTGTTGGATCCTCTCCTTAAGCTCCCCCCTGGACCTGCCTCATCTGCTCCCTGTCACCATCTCTGAAGGCCCTCTTCTTCTCATTCAGCAGGACCTTAATGTCTCTGGTGACCCATGGCTTGTTGTTGGGGAAACAGCGTAAGGTCACGGTAGGAACAACAGTGTCCACACAGAAATTGATGTACCCTGTTATGCAGTCCGTGAGATCATCAAGGTCCTCCCCATGCGAATCACAGAGCAACTCCCAGTCAGTTTGTTCAAAGCAGCCCTGCAAATCCTCAATGGTCTCCTGTGACCATCTCCTAACAGTCCTGGTGGTCACAGGCAGCTGCTGAACTTGAGGTTTATACAGGGGTTGCAGATGGATGAGATTGTGATCTGACCTTCCAAGTGGAGGAAGGGCAGTGGAGCTGTATGCCTCCTTAACACTGGCGTACAGCAGGTCCAGTGTCCTGTTTTCCCTGGTGGGACAATCCACAAACTGCTTGAAGGTGGGCAGTGTTGCAGCCAGAGTGACATGGTTGAAGTTCCCAGATATCGCGATGAATGCGTCTGGGTGACGTGTCTGTAGTCCCGCGATGACGGTGTGTGTGACGTCACACGCGAGCACAGCATTTGCCATCGGAGGGATGTAAACAACCAGGAAGATCACGTGTGAGAACTCTCGCGGCAGATAATATGGCCGCAGACTCACGGCCAGCAGTTCAATGTCCGGGCTGCACACACGCTCCTTAACCGTAACATGCCCAGGATGACACCACTTGTTGTTAATAAGAATAGTAAGTCCCCCACCTTTCTTCTTGCCACTCTCACGGTGTCTCCTGTCCGCCCGAACAGTCTGAAAGCCGTCCAGCGTGACGTTAGAGTCCGGGATGTCCTCATGGAGCCACGTCTCCGTGAAACACATAACGCTGCTCTCACGATACAGCCGCTGAGTCCTCACCAAGCCCGCCAGCTCGTCGATCTTGTTCACTAGCGACCTCACGTTCCCCATGGTGATGGAAGGTAGATACGGTTTATATCTGCGCCTCTTCTCCCGTTGTTTACGACCAGCCTTACGTCCCCTGTACTTCCTCCTCAGTTCTCTGGGAATTTCAGGCCTCTCCCGTATCAGCGCCGTTGGTTGTAGCGACAACAGCTGATCCCGGGTGTAAACAATAGGGCCGCCACATTGTTGTGCCCAGACGGAGACGCGGTCAGGGAAAATTGTCCGAAGAATGAGACACACGGTCAGAAAACAAGAAAGAAAGTTCCCTAACATAGTTGGCTTGGTTAGCACAACACTTACAAAGGAAAAAAAACAGTAATAAAAACAATAAATAAAGATAATTAGCTAAAAGTGCAGAAAAGAGAGAGAGCTACTGTTGCTGGCTGCCGCTCGACACAGCGCCGGAACCGGAGTTGATTGGACTTGAGCATAAGCATTAATAATAACTATATAAAAATGGCAGTCTTCTCACTGATGGCTTTGTTTGCTTGTTACAGTTCATTTATAATGATCAGAGCAATCGCAAAACTGTTTCATATACACCTAAAAGTTTCTCGTAGTCACTTTAAAACATGACTGTTTTCACCGTGACAGAAATTTTTCAATAAAAACAGCTATAAATGAAAGAAATCACTTAATAAATTATCAGTCATTTTTTTAATTTCACATGAATTTCAGTTCAATTCTCCTTCATTTTTATCATTTACTATTTGGTACTTTAACCCGTCATCCGGTATAAACCAAGTATGCTTCACTATAATTTCTATATAGTTATTTTGTATAGGCATTTCTTTGATAACCATATAAAAAGTAACTGAAAGCATATTTTGTTATTTTTGCTTCAAAGAAGCAAGTACTAATTATAAACCTGAATAAACATATTTTCTGTAGAGGGGTGAGCATATGTGTGTGAGTGTGAGAGATGAGCGTGATTTCTGGATGTTTCACCTGCTCAGCATAAAGTGATGCCAGACTTGAGTAAGCATCAGCAAAATGTGGACCAAAGCGTATGGAGTCCTTCAGCAGAGTTACAGCCTCTTCCTCCTTTCCCTGGGATCTGGAACACATCATCATGATCATCATCATCATCATCATCATCATCATCATCATCATCATCATCACTACTATCATTATCATCACTTTCGTCATCATTAATAGCGAGAGTATAACATTTCCAATAATAACCATAGCTTTTACACTTATACACAGTTTTTCATTTCATTGTCATTAAATGTGCTCATATCCTCAAAATAATCAGCACAAATACAGACACACACACGTGCAAGCACAAACTTGCAGCAGTGGATCGATGGCTTAGTTGGTCATCATACAGCTCCACTAATAACACAGAGGTGATAATGGAGCTGAGGCATTATAACTGATTTAATTTCAGCTTCTATTATTGATGCTATTTTCTATTAGAGCCAACAGAGCTCAGGGCAGTCTGCGCTGTTTGACTGCAAAACAAACAAACAAAAAAAAGCTCTACAGCTGTATAAAGAGCTCGTCTTTTGAAGCAAAAGTGTCAGGGTTCAAAATAATTGATGACTTTCATTTAGCACGTGTGGTGAATCATTATTTTCCTGGCCCTACAGCCTCTGAATCCAGTATGACTAATGCCACTTCATCTTCAGCTGACCATTCATTTCCATCAGAGTCCTGAATTCAAAAGCTTTTAATTTTTAATGATTTCTAACTGGCCACAGGTTGATTTACTTTGTGAACCACTATCACACAATGTGCCAGAGCTGAGACAGAAAAATTGTGTTGTAAGTAAATCTTGGGTACCCAAATCTTGGGTATGAAGTCCAGAATCAAGTTCTGATATAAGACCCAAGACGAATCCAAGTCTTTAAGGCTTGAGTTTTAATTTCTAAACAGGTCATCACATGCTTTGTCTAAGTTGAAAGGGACATACAAGTAGTAAAGTAGGACAGGGAGAGGAAAAATACTTTCTCTTAGAAACTGTTAAAAAGAAAATGAGTAAAATCTTCATGGTGTGATCAAAAGTAGGAGCTGTTAACATGCCGGTCCTCTAACAGCCTTCCAGTGTGTTTGAATGTGTGTGTCTTACTTGAGGAGATTTCCAAGGTTAAACAGAGCTCGGTTATGCTGAGGGTTGATGTCCAGTGCTTTCCTGTAGTAGTTCTCAGCCTCCTCTGGGCTGCGAGTCAGGGTGCCAAGATTGTTCATGGCACTGGCATGGCGGGGGTATAACCTGAAAAGAGCAGGAAGGGAAAGAAGGACAGCAGAGGGAACGAAGAAGAATTAACATTTACTGAGAACAGTCTTCGACGTGGGAAAATGTAAAAAGTTGTAATTACTGAGTCTTTTGCCACTTGGGGGCAGCAGAAATAAGTAGTGAACACTGACATTGACTTTATCATCACCTTTTAAGTTGACACAGTTACGCAGTTATGAGGCACCATAAGCATTCATTGTGACTCATGCTGAAAATTGTCAGGCCACTAGCTTTCTAGCTCTCAACTGAGCATCGGCGTCAAACTATTTTCATCTTCAGAACCTCTAATGGCTGCAGGCTTCCAGGGGGAAGCATACCATATCATGATCTTGATTGGACTAAGTGCCTTGTCACAGTGATAGACATTATCTTCAGAGTAAATGGTGCAGATAAATCAGCAGCGAGTATGTGGAAGCTGTAGCCAGCAGTCTCTCTGCTGACATTTACTGCTGCCCTCATCACGGCTACAAAAGACCTCTGTGTAATTGAAATACACTTTTATAGTTAGTGTCCATAATGGTGACACAAGCCTGACAAGATGCTTGAGGCTGGAGAGGCAAGACTCTTTACTGTTTCTATGGTAACTTTATTCCACGTGTTAGTGAGCTGCAGCTTCACAGTGCAGAGAGGAGCAGCTGGAAATACCTGAGAGAACCCAACTGAGTCTACCTGTTCACTAAGATCCATCGTGCTTCATACTTGACCATAGAATTTTTGTACTTTTATGTGAAGCACTTTATGTTTTTTCTTAGAACAGTGCTGTACCAATGAAGATTATTATTCAGAGAAAAATTATTGATTTGACCAGATGAAAGCGCATTTACCGTTATTTGGATGCGTCATCTGGGGAACATGAATATCATGACAATCAATGTCACTCTGTACTGAACTGAGGGACAACTCACAGACTGACACTGCCCTCCCTTAGAGCTCTGCTGCTAGCACAGCCATACGTCTGTGAAATGAGTCACTTCAATCCAGGGTGGATTATTTCTTCACTTTGTCACACAAAGTCTGGCCTTCTGATGAAGATTCAAAGAACTGATTTCTTTCTAGTCGCTCATTATGCTTCCTTTAAGGTACAGTGTGACTAGAGAGCCGAACATGTTGCCTCCAGTGTGGATGTTTTTTAACAGTTTCAATGGAACCCATGATTTGTAACACATGTAGTGTGAGGGTTCTCTGAAGAGTGAAACAACTTGTCACACAAGAAAGAGGCCCAGGGCAGTAAATCTAATCTAGTCTAAGAAGCTAATCATTGGTTATTGATCTGCTATAGAACATCCATATCATGCACCCCCCTCCTTTTCTGTCTCCTTGCTCTTCCTTACAGCTGCCTATGACCTGAAAATCAATCAATGATTCCATCAATAAATGATCCCTTAAATACGTGACTGAAAAGATAAGCAAGATAAGGACTAAAAGTGGAGTCCAGACTGAAGCACACACATAATATTACATCGAATAAAAATAGAAAACATAATAAACATCTCTTTCCTCAATCGGATTACATGTAAAACAGACCAGTTTACATGTTAAGAAACGAAGAAAGGAAAACTGTTAAAAAGTGAAAAGGGAATTAGAACAAGGAGCAGAAAACAAGGTGGAGGCTGGTAAGTTGAAGTGAGAGTGATGGGTCTGGTGGGTGTCAGGTTGTTATGAGCTGGATTTGGAAGCTGGATGAATAGCCAGTACACAACTCTAAAGGAAGACTGATGAGGACAGACGAGAAGAGGTTGAGCGGAGGGAAGAGAAGAGGTGGAAAGCAGGGAAGACAAGCACAATAATCTTTATTTGCAAAACAGTGGAAGTGGTACTCTACATTCAACCCACCCCATGGGTGTAGTGGGCACAGACTAACCTTTGACTAACACCAGATCTTAGTCAGTGCCTTTGCTCAAGGGAGAACTCATTTGTGCATGCTTTAATGATGGCGGGGGACACCGGACTACCCAGAGGGAGCCCACACAAGCAGAAGATGCCAACCTCACACAAAAGGCCCTACCCCAACAGGACTCATACCCAGGACCATCTTGCTGTGAGGTAACACTGCACATGCTGCCATATGCCAGAAGAAGGAGGGACAGACGATAAGAGGTGGAGAGGAGGGAAGGAAGCTGGGATGCACAGAGATGAAGAGATAGAAACGATAATTTAGAGCCTGGGAATAAAGAGAAAGGTGTTGGCGATGCTATGTGTTTATTACAAGAAGAAAATGTGGAGAGAAAGGAAGGGAACAAGTGACATTGATAGGAGAGACTGTGGACCACAGCTATCCAAAGGATACAATGAACACAGTTGATCAATTGATCAGTGTCACAGGTTTGTGTCTATTAGAATGTGATCAGCTGCACACTGTAAAAAATCTCCTAATTGACTGACGTTTTCACGAGTGATGTAACTTTAATTTGTTCTGGTGTCAATTCTTACACCTTTTTCTTTCCCAGCACTTTCAATGGCATTTTCCAGACTTTCCAGCACTTCATAATGGTAAAACATTTAATTGCGATTAATCCTATCCTATTGTCCATAGTTAATTTGCACATGTCCATTCATAGTTAAATGTACCTTAAAGGGATATTTTCAAGTTTTTAATATTCTTATCAACAGAAGTGGACAAATATGCCTGCTTTATGCAAATATATGTTCATTATTATTGCAACAAACCAAGACTATGACAAATATTGTCCAGAATATTTTCCAGAATAACCTCAGAGGTAATGCATGCTCAAAAAGTATGTCCAGCTGTATTTTGTGTTGTGCTGTTAAAATGTGTTAATGTTAATTTAGGTTTTAGGGTTAGGGTTAGGGCTAGTCAATCCGTCGAGCGTGTGCTCAACAGGCTTAACAGGCTATTGCAAGGCTCATGGCTCATGACAGGCTGTCACATGGACATGTACATTATGAACAGAAAAACGAAAATGCTGGAATACGTTTCTGTCTCCGCCAGTGAGGGAGTAAGTGCACGCTTGATGGATTGATTAGTTTGGTCTAGCTACCAGAAGACAAGGATGTCAACAAACCGGTACGTAGCTCCTTGCACAAACACACTGTTTTAACTACTTTTTTATTCATTTTGAGTCATACATGCTACAGTGCTGTGTTGTAAGGTGTCTGCTGATGTTGCATAACTTTTGGGGTGAGATGTGGAGCATGTTAAGAAGCTTAAAACACAGTGTAAAGTTCTGACCCTATGCTGTTAGCTGTCAATGCTAACTCTCCATTCACGGAGCCCTGTAATGGTTGGACCAAATGTGTTTGCGTCTTCGGTACTGGCAAGTCAAGGGTAGCTTGAGTAATGAAGCTGCATGTTGAAATCAACCGAAGTTCTCCTTTAAGCTAGCTGCAGCCTTGGTCAAAGCTAACCTGAGTGACCATGTTTATTCACAAATGGAGGTGACAACCACCAGTACAGGGAAGAGAAAGGACCCCCTGGCACGCCAGCAAAAAATGATATGCCACCCATGAACGTAAAAACTCCTCAAGAGGGGACTTCCGGGGAGCGAGCGTCCAAGATGGCCATGTAGTGTAATTGCTGCGGAGCCACCCACCTTCCCCCCCTTTTTAAAATTAAGATTGACATAATTTAGACATCGGAAAATATTCGCGGGTTGAAAGGCAAATTTTTTTTAGTATGCAACAAGTACAGAAAACTTTAACACAGTACGGTCTGAGGAGCCTCACGCGACAGACGGAGGGAAGCACGGAGGATAACATGGCCGCCACGCCAGGACCATCACAGATGGATACCGCGGCCGAGATAACGACCATCAAAACGCTGCTACAGGGCATCGCTTCTGATATGGGCGGATTAAAATCGGGCATGGACGCGGTTCAGACAGCAGTAGATAAACTGGGAGCTCGAGTGATGGAAGTAGAGACCCGAATATCAGCCCTGGAAGATCAAGGTCAGAACACAGATGTCACTATGAGCACAGCGACTAAAACCATTGCCCAGCTGCAGGAGAAAGTAACTTATCTCGAAGATGCTGGCCGCTGTAATAACGTCCGGATAGTCGGAATAGAAGAGGGCGCCGAGGATCGAGACATGCAAAAGTTTGTGCAGAAGCTCCTGGCGGAAACTCTGGATATCGAAATGGGCCCCGAATTCGAAATTGAGTGCGCCCACAGAGCAGGGTAGCGCGGCAACAGAGACCGGCATCTCCTGGTGCGTTTCCTGCGGTTCGGAGCCAGAGAAGCGGTGCTGCGGGCGGCCCGGGAGAAACAGCGCATGGAATGGCGAGGCAAGAGGATTTCTTTCTTTCAGGATCTTTCTCAGGATGTTATTCAGAAGCGCAAAAAATTTGACGGGGTGAAGAAGCAGCTGCAGGGGAAAGGACTTCGGTACAGCATGTTATACCCGGCCGTGCTGAGAGTGGTGGCGGATAATGTCCGATACAGGTTCGCCTCGTCCGAGGAGGTGATGGACTTCATCTCCAAGAGGGCCTGATGGAGATCCCGTGGGGACAGAGAGGACAGCGCTGAGGACTGGGTCAATGGGGGAGCCACTTGTGGCTCCATTGCTCCAAACTCTTATGTGAGTCATTCCATTTGTCTATATTGGATAACAGTTATGCTCCTGTGTATGTGGATTGATGCTTATCCCAACGTGCTCAGATGAGCAAAGAAATTTAGTTATGGCTTTATTGCTGCATCGTTTTTTTGTTCTCATGGGTAAAAATTCACACACCACACGCAGTGGGTATATTGTGTTACTTTAACTCTTTTTTTCCCCTTCTTTTCTCCTCTTCTGGACTGGAATATGAATGAGGATATTGGATAAATATTTGAAGGTTTGAGTAGACTGTTGAAGGGATAAGATGGACACTCACCCCGTTCATACAGGGGTTAAACACATAATAGTTAGAGCATGTATGATTTATATATGAACCTGGTTGTGTAAATTGTTCATTCTGGTGTAAAAAGGGGTGACTGGTATTCCTTTTGAAGGTTTTGCAAGTTTTGCCAGAGTCAGGTTTTGCCTCTGTTTGGCTATTGGTACGAAAGGTTTCCCTTGGTTAGTTCTATAAATGATGATACAAACGTATGGGGGGGAGTGGTGGGCCAGGACCTTAAGAGCTTCACGGACGCACTATCTAGTTGGTTTGGTTTTGGGGTTAAGAGAGCCATCTTCCTTGGTTCTCATACATGGGATTTAGCGTGTGAGTTCTTTTTTTTTCTTTTTTTCCTTTTCTTTTTTTTTTTTTTTTGGGGTCTGTTTTGTCTTTTCTTGTATACATATACATTGTGGTCAAAGAGATGTACGGTGGTCAGACTGCTTCTCACATGGTTCCACCCACATGGATATATATGCGTGTTTCTCAGAGTTAAATATAATGATGAGAACAAAATAGTGGAGACATCGTGTTAGTATGGCAGATGTGCTTAAGTTCCTGTCTTGGAATATTAAAGGGGCCAACCTTGCTATCAAAAGGAAGAAACTTCTCCTATATCTTAAGCAAAAGAAAGTAGATGTTTGTTTTCTACAGGAAACTCATTTAGATAATGAGGAGTCAACAAAGCTGCAGAGGGATTGGGTCGGTAAAATATTTTATAGTGCCTATTCATCTAGTCAAAGGAGTGTTGGTATTCTAATACGTAAAAATGTAAATGTCACTATTCACAAACAACTCTCGGACAGGGAAGGCAGATGGGTGGCGATAAGTGCAGATCTGTTTGGCAGCGGATGTTCTCTCATTAATATCTATGCACCAAACATAGACTGCCCGGATTTCTTTGGTAACATATGCTGTGTAGCGAAACAATTGGGGAATGCTTACGTGATTATTGGGGGAGATTTTAATCAAGTAAGAGACCCGGCCTTAGATAAATCAAGAGGCACTAATACAAGGTCAATACATAAATCACAACTAGCCATTGATGTCTTGGAAGACGAGTTGGGCTTGGTTGCTATCTGGAGAACCTTACACCCCCAAGAAAGGGAGTATACTTTTTATTCAAACCCACATTCTTTATATTCAAGAATAGATTACTTCCTAATATCTAAATAATTAGTGAGCACAGTCATTGCTGCTTCAATTGGTAATATTGTTCTGTCAGACCATGCTCCAGTTGAAGTGGTGTTGGGTTCTAAAGCTGAATCTGAAACCCCTCGAGGCCATTGGAGACTCAACACCTCTTTGCTCAAAAATGACAAATCATGTGATTTTATCAAAAAGGAAATTCTTGAGTACTGGGAATTCAATGAAGGATCAGCTTCAAATCCCGGGCTAGAATGGGATGCATTTAAAGCTTGTTTGAGGGGTCATCTAATACAACACAGTTCTTACTTGAAAAAACAGGCTGCTATCCGATCATTTGAATTAGAGAAAGAAATTAAGGATCTTTAAAAAAATCTATGCGTCCCAGCTAGATCCAGTAGTTCTTACCCAGCTGAACAAATTGAAATTTGAATTAAATTCTATTCTACAGAGGAAGGCTGAATTTTCTTTATTTCAGTGTAGACAGAAGTATTATGAGCAAGGAGAAGCGGCACGGAGATTTTTAGCCCAAAGAGTAAAACAACAGTTTAATCGCACCTTAATAACCTCGGTGGAGAATGAAAATGGGACCTTAGTGACGGACAGGGGAGAAATTAATGAATCATTTAAGACATTTTACCAGAAATTGTATACTTCACAGGGTGGGATGGAACAAGAGGAAATAGATAGGTTCCTGTCCCAAGTGGACCTACCAACCCTGTCCGAGGAAAAACTAAAGGAGATTGGTGGAGATATTACGTTGGAAGAGGTTCAACAAGCCATAAGAAAAATTAGCTCTGGGAAGGCCCCTGGAAATGACGGGCTGCCAATAGATTTTTATAAAGAATTTATAGACCTACTAGCACCGAGGCTTGTGACAGTATTTCAAGATGCAGTCAAGAGGGGTAATATGCCAGAGAGCATGCGATCTGCAGTAATAACCCTAATACATAAAAAAGGCAAAAACCCACAGCAGTGTGGGAGCTATCAGCCGGTGTCTCTAATAAATGTGGATGCTAAAATACTGGCCAAGATATTAGCTACAAGACTGGAGGCGCACCTGTCCAGGCTGATTCACCCGGATCAGGTTGGGTTTATTAAGAATAGGTCTTCGGCAGATAATGTACGTAGGCTACTACATCTGATTTGGCAGGTGAGAAATTGCCCTGATCCCATAGTCGCTTTCTCTCTAGATGCAGAGAAAGCATTTGACAGAGTTGAGTGGACATATTTGTTAAGAACATTACACAGGTTTGGATTAGGCCCCTCCTTTATAAAACTGGTTAGACTTCTATACTGCAACCCCAAGGCCTCGGTGCTGACAAACGGGAACATGTCCTCTGGTTTCCCCCTACACCGGGGTACAAGGCAGGGCTGTCCCCTGAGTCCTTTAATTTTTGCATTGGCGCTAGAACCTTTGGCAGCCGCCATCAGGAATAACTCAAATATCAAGGGTATCCTAGCTGGAAAGATGGAACACAAACTATTCTTGTATGCAGATGATATTTTGTTAGTGACCTCAAATCCAGAAACAGCTGTCCCTCAAATTATGTCTTTAATTGATACGTTCTCTCTTATCTCAGGCTATAAAATAAATTGGGGAAAATCAGAGGCAATGCCATTGTCTAGACTATGTCCACCAGGTCTTAGACAGAGTTGGCAGTTCAACTGGCTTCCTTCAGGTCTGGTGTACCTGGGGATAAGGCTCACACCAGGTTTAAAGGATATCATGACGGTGAATCTCCTCCCCCTTTTGCTGAAAATTGAGAACACCCTACAAAACTGGACTAAATTAGGATTATCTCTGCTGGGCAGAATAAACGTCTTGAGAATGACGATTATTCCACAAATTAACTATATCTTGCATCTATTACCTATAAGCCTTCCTCCCCCTCTACTTAAAAAATTCAATGCAGCAGTAGATTTTTTCATATGGGGGGGTAAAAGACCCCATTTAAATAGAGTCAAGATGAATGCTGCAACTGAAGATGGAGGCCTTAATCTACCAAGATTAGACTGGTACCACTATGCCTTTTCTCTCAACCAGCTGGCCAAAATAGGTATTACAGAGACCCAAGCTCCGGGCTGGGTCCTTATTGAAAAGGAACTTACAGAACCTACCCCATTGCAGGCTTTTATGTCACAAACTGGAGGTGAAATCCCATTTAGGAACCCGATGCTTTCATTTGCCAGAGAAACCTGGCAAAGGTCACATGAGATTATTGACCTTAAAAACCCTTTCTTTACTAGAAAGTCACCTCTTTGGCATAACAAAATGCTGAAAGTGGGGAAAAAGACTCTATACTGGAAATCATGGGTCGTGGCTGGTATTGTCTATGTTGGAGATGTCTTTGAAGGTGACAACCTAATGTCCTTCCAGCAATTGGCAACAAAATACAGACTCCCTAGACAAGACTTTTGGAAATATCTGCAATTAAGAAGTTGCATACTACAACAAAAACGAGAGTTCCCTCTCTCCCCTCAAACTGACTTACAAAAACTAATGCAGGATAATTGTGGGACTAAGGGTGGGGCATCTAAATACTATAGTTATATGAGAAAATCTCGGCCTCCTAAACTTGACGCTCTTAAGAGAGCATGGGAGGAGGACTTTCAGAGCGAGATTGTTATGGAGGGGTGGGAGGGGGTTATTAGGTCCTGGCATAAGATATCGAGGGAAACGCAGACCCGTTTAATCATGTATAAAACTATTCATAGATTGTACTGGACTCCAAGTAAGATGGCAAGGCTAAAGCTCTGTGATTCGGAGCTATACTGGAGATGTGAGAGGAGCAAGGGAACATTTGTACACATGTTGTATGAATGTGAAATGGCTCAAAACCTTTGGAAAAAGATAATCTTATTTATCGACAAAGTACTTGATACAGATGTATCACAAAGCCCTGCCCTGTGTATACTAGGTCTGATTAATGGAATAGGGTTGTCCTCTCAGCAGACTCAGTGGTGTAAACTGGCCCTCATTACAGGGTGCAGGATCGTTCTTAGACACTGGAAATCAAAAAAATGTCATCCCATTCAATGAATGGTTGGATGAAATGACTAAGATAGCCAGCTATGAACGATTGACTTTTAGGCTAAACGACCGAGAAGATGAGTTTTTGAAATTATGGGGTCCCTATTTGAAACACTTGAGCAAAGATGGATGAACAGAGTTGCATTGTAGATTTATTTCTATGTGAATGTCTCTGATTATAATAGAGCCTTTGTTGGGATTTGTTGTGGGGTGGTGACTGGGGGAGCAGAGGATTTAAAAGGGAGAAGGAAGGGAAGAAGAAGAAGAAGAAGGGAAAGGAAGGAAGGGAAAGGGAAGAAAGGAAAGAAAAAAAAAAGATTGACCCAGGATAGATGGATTTATACGTATATGTTTGTTTTTTTGTTGTTTTTTTTTTGTTTTGTTTTTTCTGTTTGTTTTTTAATTATCATTAGTATATATTAATTTATGTAGTTTATTTATTGTATAATTGTATTATCATTATTATTATTATTTATCATTTGTTATTATTTTTTGTATTTTTTCTTGGGGAGGGTTGTGTTGTTGTGGACATGTTCATGTTCCTGTTCTATTCACGTATGTGCTGTCCTTTTTGTTTCATTGTTCAAAAAGTTCAAAAAGCAATAAAAAAGTGAATTACAAAAAAAAAAAAAAACTCCTCAAGAGGCGCCTGCAGTCTCAAACGAGGCTTTTGTAAAGGCTATAGAGAATTTAACTAATAAGATGGATAGCTTCAGAGTTCAGATAAGAGAAAACTCCATCATGGTGGCTAAGATATCCAAAATTGTGGAGATAAATGCAGCAGAGATTAAAGAGTGCAAAGAAAATATTCAAGTGGTGAAAAAAGAAATGCCCAGTCTCATCAAAGAAACTGAGGAGCTGAAAGAAAGAGTGACTGAGCTGGAGAGGCACAAGAGACGCTGGAACATCAAAATGAATGGCTTAACAGAAAAAAATTAAGAAAGGCATCCGAGACATCATCGTGGAGATCCTGTCCAAGATTGCGCTGCAGTGGGCTTTGTCAATGGAAACCATGGTTGACACCGTTCACCGCCTTGGAAGAAGAGAGGATGGGAAAAACCGATGAGTCATCATGCAGTTCACCATGAGACACCACCGGGATGCCTTCTGGAAGCTGTCCAAGAACTGTAAAATCTGCAAAGACTTGAGGTTCCACTTTAAGCATGATTTCTGCAAAGCTGACCGAGAGGCTCACGCTGCTGCGTAGCCGAAGATGGAGCAAGCTCAGGCTGCAGGGAAGAACGTGTACTACAGAGGACATGTGGGGTACATTGATGTTAACAAGGTTGTACCAGATTAGATAAATTACAAAGTGCAACAGGTCATGCACCTTTCTCCCCCAGGTATTTAAGCCTTCCTTTGGTGAACGTGTTTAATTCATTTTAGAGCACATACCTCTTATGATCAAATGGGAGGCTCGGTGCTTAATGCTTAACATTACAGTATTATCTCAGGTTTCAAACACGGGGAAAATAATAATAATAAACAACAATAATAATAATAATAAATCTATCAGATATTTATGTTTTAAAGTACACAGGGTTATTTTTGATGTGTTGCATCACACGGTTTATAAAAAACAAAACAAAAAACTAACAAAAAAACAAACAAAGGTTTTATGTTTAAGCAGAGGATCTCAAATTTCTTCTTTTGATACATCATAATGTTATCTGCTGAAGTTAAGCTCTTTTGATGGCCCGATGGTCCCAGTGAAGGCCCAGGGTCCAGGGCCACGGTTCGCCACTGCTCTGTGCTATAGAAACCATACAACCATCAAAATGTTCAGCTTTTCCCCATTCATCCCTATGGGTAATTTTTCAAATTTCATTCTGCTATAACTTTTCAGCTTTTTCAGAAACTCAGCTTTTTCTTAAAAGAAAATTAACATTGACGCAAATGGAAAAATCTTCAAATCCTCTTCAAAACTCCTCGACTTTGAGCCTCTTCTTGGCCCTCATACTTTGCACAAGAGACACCATTCCAACTTTAAACGAGTCAGCAGACCTTGAACTGTTGGACTTGTCAGTCTTTAAAAAAAATATTGAACGGTTTTGAAAAAATCACAATTTTAGTTGAAGGAGATTTAGCCCGTCATCTGATTTTATAATGGGTGTGTATTGCGTGAGCTAGAGCGCGTGACATCATCAACTGCCGCTCCCCAGAGTGTAGAGCAGCTGGAACAACTCAAGAAAAAATTTGCTTCAGCTTGATTTAAATCCCAAATCTTTCTCCATATAGACAATATATGGATACAAATGTAGGAAATCTTGTTGGCTTTCAGCTGATGGTCTCATTTCAGATGTACGACTTACACTTTTGAATGTGGAAAGAAGAAGAAGAAGAAGAAGAAGAAGAAGAAGAAGAAGAAGAAGAAGAACTGCAGCAACTCTATGGGCTGAAATATGTGCCACTAGAAACTGAATTTGAATCATCAGTATTTGAATTTGAAGTGCTAAACTTGAATAATTGCATTAAAAAATGGAATTTGAATCACGTAATTTGAATTTGTATTGTTTTATTTGAATCATTGCATTGAAAAACTGAATCTGAATACTATAATTTGAAATTGAATTTATTAGTTTGGAAAATTCAACTCTATATATGTTTTCACATTCAGTTCTCACAATTCAAATTCAGTTTACTGTGATGACATCCGGGTTGTTGAGGAAGACTAATCGAGCGCAGATAACCAGGACTCCTCTTCGGCCAATCAGCACCTTTGATTTCACCTACATAATTTTCCTTGACTGACTGGTTGCTAGCTGGTTGCCACCTGACAGTTAACTGGGAGCTCATGGAGGCACGCGACTGGTTTATAGGTTATACCAACTATAAGCGGCATCTCTAAGCAACACCAAGACTTAATTTGAGGGTAACTTGTCATGACTCCTGTTGTGTTTGTCCTTGTATTTGGTTTTTGGGTTCTTGTTTATGATTTACATCTTGGTATCATGTCTTGTGTTATGTTTTTTCCTTGTCTTGTGTGTCATGTGTTTGATTTTCCATGCCCTCATATGTCCTTTAAGTTTCTCTCATGTTCTCCCCTCTGGCTCCCTCTGTCTGTTGTCTTGTTCCCTCCTGGTCTGTTCCTCTGTGCTCCTCCCCCTCATTATCACACCTGGCTTCCTTCCTCCTCTCTCCTCACCTGTGCCTCGTCATGTCATTAGTGTCTGTGTATTTAGTCTCTGTGTTTCCCCTCACTCTTTGTCTGGTCATTGGATTCTGTCTTGTGTATTCTGTCTTGTGCTTTCTGTTTGCTGTCTCCTGTCTCCTGTCATGCTCCATGCTCCATGCTCCATGCCCATGCTCCATCCCAGTTTGGTATGTTTTGGATTTTGATTTCTGGTTCCTGTTGTTTGATTTGAACTTTGATTTCTGATTTGTTACTTTGCATTGCTGGTTTTGCTTTGCTACTTTGCCTTTTTCTTTTGCACTTTGTTGTCTTGCCTTTTTGGTTGTTACTTTGTTTCTTGTTCCCGTTTTGTCTGCCTTGGTGTTTTTGCATTCAGCTTTTGCTTTATTAAAGCTCGCCTTTTGTTAACTGCATTTGGGTCCACCTCCCTTTCCATAGTTTTCCCTTTTTTGCCCCGACCTGACAGAATGACCAGACTGTTTAAAATGGACCCAGCAGTGAATGGCCTGGAGATAATCAAGTGGTACCAGGACTTTGTAACACATCCTGCTAGCAGAGCTCGTCAAATAGCCGCTAGCAAACTTTTCTTTGAAACATATGATTCAGCTCATGCCACAGTTCCTGCCTCAGCCCATGCCACCGCTCCAGCCTCAGCCCATGCCACAGCCGAAGTGTCTCCGTTCTGGGGAACCCGGCTTGCCTACAAAGTGCCCCCACCGAGAAAGCGACGAGCCCGTCCACGTCCTGGCTCCCTGAAGTCAGGCTCAGGGGCCTCAGCCCATGCCTCAGCTCCAGCCACAGCCGAGCTCCCAGCCCAGGCCGCAGCCACAGCCGAGCTCTCAGCCCAGGCCGCAGCTTCAACCACAGCCGAGCTCTCAGCCCAGGCCTCAGCCTCAGCCACAGCCGAGCTCCCAGTCCAGGCCTCAGTCTCAACCCCGTCGACACCTGCCAGTGGCCCCCAGTCGGCGTTCCGGTCGACACCTGCCAGTGGCCCCCAGTCGGCGTTCCGGTCGACACCTGCCAGTGGCCCCCAGTCGGCGTTCCGGTCGACACCTGCCAGTGGCCCCCAGTCGGCGTTCCGGTCGACACCTGCCAGTGGCCCCCAGTCGGCGGTCCGGTCGACACCAGCCAGTGGTCTTCAGTCGGCGGTCCAGATGAGGCCTGTACCTGCACCTCGGTCGGAGGACCGGCCGAGGCCTGTACCTGCACCTCGGTCGGAGGACCGGCCGAGGCCCACGCCACATCTTGTTCCTGCACCTCGGTCGGAGGACCGGCCGAGGGCTGTACCTGCACCTCGGTCGGAGGACCGGCCGAGGCCCACGCCACGTCTTGTTCCTGCACCTCGGTCGGAGGACCGGCCGAGGCCAGTTCCTGCACCTCGGTCGGAGGACCGGCCGAGGCCAGTTCCTGCTCCTCGGTCGGAGGACCGGCCGAGGCCAGTTCCTGCTCCTCGGTCGGAGGACCGGCCGAGGCCAGTTCCTGCTCCTCGGTTGGAGGACCGGCCGAGGCCAGTTCCTGCTCCTCGGTCGGAGGACCGGCCGAGGCCCACACCAGGTCCAGCGCCTGTTCCTGCACCTCGGTCGGAGGACCGGCCGAGGCCCACGCCAGGTCCAGCGCCTGTTCCTGCACCTCGGTCGGAGGACCGGCCGAGGCCCACGCCAGGTCCAGCGCCTGCTCCTGCACCTGCACCTCGGTCGGAGGCCCGGCCGAGTCCCACGCCAGGTCCAGCGCCTGCTCCTGCACCTCGGTCGGAGGACCGGCCGAGGCCCACGCTAGGTCCAGCGCCTGCTCCTGCACCTGCACCTCGGTCGGAGGCCCGGCCGAGTCCCACGCTAAGCCCAGTGCCTGCTCCTCGGTCGGAGGTCCGGCCGAGTCTCACGCCAAATCCAGTGTCAGGTCCTCGGTCGGAGACCCAGCCGAGTCCAGTGCCTGCTCCTCGGTCAGGGGTCCGGCCGAGGTCGTTTGTTGCCAGAGACCCTTCATCGGCTCTCAGACCACCAGCTCCCGGCAAAACTCCGTCGGTGGTCTGGCCAAGAACCTTGAGGGTTTCCCAGCCAGTGGTCTGGTCGCCAGTGGGTCTCCGTCCACGCCTTTGCCACCGGTTGCCAGTGGGTCTCAGTCCACGCCTTCGCCACCGGCCTCCAGTTGGTCTCAGCCCGCACCCTCACCTTCGCCTTCGTTACCAGCCTCCAGGGGGTTCCAGCCCGCACCTACACCTTCGCCTTCGTCTACGTCGCCAGCCTCCAGCGGGTTCCAGCCCGCACCTTCGCCTTCGTTACCAGCCTCCAGCGGGTTCCAGCCCTCGCCTACGCCTGTGGTCCCCAGTCGCCAGCCTCCAGCGCCTACGTCTTCGCCTTCGTCACCAACCTCCAGCGAGTTCCAGGCAGCACCCACGCCTTCGTCACCGGTCTTCAATGGGTCTCAGCCCACGCCTTCACCACCGGTCTTCAATGGGTCTCAGCCCACGCCTTCACCACCGGTCTTCAGTGGGTCTCAGCCCACGCCTTCGTCGCCAGCCTCCAGGGGGTTCCAGCCCGCACCTTCGCTACCAGCCTCCAGGGGGTTCCAGCCCGCACCTACGCCTTCGCCTTCGCCGCCAGCCTCCAGGGGGTTCCAGCCCGTACCTTCGCCTTCGCTGTCGTCGCCGGATTCCAGTGAGTTCCAGGCCGCTCCTACGTCTTCGTCGCCGCCCTCTGGAGAGTTCCAGGCCGCGCCTATGTCTTCGTCGTCGCCCTCCGGAGAGTTCCACGCCGCGCCTACGCCTTCATCGCCGCCCTCCGGCGAGTTCCAGGCCGCGCCTACGCCTTGGTCATCGGTCTCCAGCAGGTTCCAGCCTGCACCTCAGTCCATGTCCCTGGTCCCCAGTGGGCCCCAGTCCTCGCCTCTACCTCCTTGTTTATTTGAACCTTCCTTCCTCCTCTCTCCTCACCTGTGCCTCGTCATGTCATTAGTGTCTGTGTATTTAGTCTCTGTGTTTCCCCTCACTCTTTGTCTGGTCATTGGATTCTGTCTTGTGTATTCTGTCTTGTGCTTTCTGTTTGCTGTCTCCTGTCATGCTCCATGCTCCATCCCAGTATGGTATGTTTTGGATTTTGATTTCTGGTTCCTGTTGTTTGATTTGAACTTTGATTTCTGATTTGTTACTTTGTATTGCTGGTTTTGCTTTGCTACTTTGCCTTTTTCTTTTGCACTTTGTTGTCTTGCCTTTTTGGTTGTTACTTTGTTTCTTGTTCCCGTTTTGTCTGCCTTGGTGTTTTTGCATTCAGCTTTTGCTTTATTAAAACTCGCCTTTTGTTAACTGCATTTGGGTCCACCTCCCTTTCCATAGTTTTCCCTTTTTTGCCCCGACCTGATATAACTAACCCTAACCCTTAAAAAAAAAAGAAAGAAAATCTCTGCCAGCGTTAATTAACCTAATGAGTGACAACATCTTGGACGCTGACAAACCCTAACCCTAACTAACTAGACTAACCCTTGGACACCATCATGGCTTTGAGAGGAAGAAAAGATAGAGGAAGACTTCGTACAGTCAAGGTGGATAGAAACCTCTTCACTAACCTAAGTAGTAATACTTTTACGGTTGGGGCAGAGATGGAAGTCAGTCGTATGAATTTACATCCCTATACATGCCCTCAAAGCCCCGAATGTGTGCCCTTACTTGACTCCATGCCGAACACTCCCGAATCGAAGAAATTGAGATCCGAACCAACTCTGGCTGAGGTACAGGACACTATCATAAAGCCGCTGGAAAAAAAATAGACGAAAGAGCTGATATTCTGGAAAAGAAAGTAGAAGGCCTGGAGAAGTTGATTCAACTCAACTCAGCAAGTATCGACGCTTTGAAGAAAAATGCAGAGTTCCTCTTCAAAGAAGTTCAGGACATGAAAAGAGATGTAACCACTGTGAAGAAGGTAACTACTGACCATGGCAAAAGGATCTCTGAGTTGGAAGACAAGGTGAACGATGCTGAACGTTACCAGAGTTGCTGGAACTTAAGACTCTACAGACCTCCAGAGCAAGAGGGAGAAACGTTAAACAGCGGGTGATAGACATCTGCCGGGCAATTGCTCCAGAGCTCGGGGATTTTCTTCATCTCCACATAGATGTCAGTCACAGGGTGGGGAGAAGAACTGAAGATAAAGTGCGACCAGTCATCACGCATTTTACCTTCAGGGCAACCAGAGAGATGGTTTGGAAAAGCGCCAAGAACGCGGACTATCTCACATCCAGGAAAGTCAGATTCAGAGAGGACTTGACATCAAGGGACAAAGAGACTAGAAACAAACTGTGGCCCCACATTGAGACAGCACACAAGGAGGGAAAGAAGGCTTTCTTCAGGGGGGGCAAAAGGCATAATCGATGGGAATGAACTGCGATATGATGGATAACAGCAAGTAAGAGAAGACCTGTCATAAATGATCAGGTATTACGTTAAAGAAGGCCGTTAAAGTAGGTGTTACAATTTCTTTTCTTTCTTTTCTTTTTTTTCCTTTATTTCTCTCTCGGAGTGTGTGTGTGCGAGCGACACTGTCCCTATCACTGTGCTCAATGAATGTCAGGGGTATCCGAGACAATTTATAGATGAAAGCTGTCTTTCTTTTCTGTAAAAAATGGAAAGCTGATTTTTATTTGTTACAAGAGACCCATGCCTTAGTGATTGATTATAAATTTTGGAAGCAGCAATGGGGACAGGACATTTGGATGTCTTATGGCAGCAATAATTCAGCAGGTGTAGCCATTCTAAAAGGGAAGTTTAAAAGTAAAGTTTTGAAGAATAAAATTCACGTGTTTGGAAGGTGGATTGTTTTGGCTGTGAAATTTATGGACACCATTTTTGTATTGAGTAATGTTTATGGTACAAATAACAGCTCCAGAAACAGAGCCTTATTTGAAGAAGTGGAAGAAGAAACACGTCCGGTGAGAGTTGATAAAACTACAGAAATTGATAAATTGCGCTCTAATTTAAATTGTTTTGATATATGGAGGTATAGAAATCCTGACAAGTGTCAGTTTACGTGGCAAACAAAAGACTTGAGCAAACAGTCAAGAATAGATTTTTGGTTGATTTCTACAGTTATGGAGAAAGAAGTAATGGATGTTTTTATTGAACCTCCTGTACTTACAGACCATAAATTGATATACATCTCATTTAACCTTAATAACACAAAAGATCAGGATAAAAGGACTAGAACAAGTTATTGGAAATTAAATAACACTCTTTTAGAAGACAAACAATTTCTAAGTATGGCAAAGTTAACTATTAATGAAAACTGGAGAAAGGATAAAGCACTGAACTCCTTTGGAGAGCAATTGGAGTTTTTGAAGTATCAAATTATAGCAGCCCATAGAGGGAAAGAAATGGCTAAAGACAAGCGGATAATGGAGGATAAAATAACAAAAAAGATAATTATAATATATGAAAAGATACAGATACAAATCAACAGGATAGAGTTGATTACATTACAATTACAACTACATCAGATCTATGAAGATAAAGTAAGTGGGGCCTTTGTGAGATCTAGAAGAAAATGGATGGAGGAGGGGGAAAAGAACACAAAATATTTTTTCAGTTTGGAAAAAAAGGAATGCAGGAACTGCCTCAATAATGAAATTAAATATCAATGGCCAGATTACAGACAACTTCAGGGAAATATCTAACTTTAAATAAATTTTAAATAATTTATCCCTGAGATTATTAAAGTATTTCTGATTCTGATTTGTTAAGAATTTTTATGAAAACCTGTACAAGAAAAAAGCTCATTTATGTGACTCGTTCTCATTTTTTAGTTCTATAGATGGAGATGTAAAACGAATAGATGAAGAACAGAAAAGTCTGTGTGATCAGGATATTACTCAAGAAGAAATCAATCTATGTATTCCTAAGTTAAAGGATAATAAGTCCCCTGGGAACGTTGGCTTATCTAGTGAATTTTATAAAATCTTCAAAGAAGAGATTTCAGAATTTTTGTTCAACATTTATAAGGAAGCTTTGTCTATGGGAAGATTACCGCCATCTATGTCTCAAGACCTGGGAAAGACCCAATGTGTATCGAAAATTGGAGGCCAATTACTTAAATAATGATGTTAACTTATTATCACTTACTTTTGCTCGAAGGCTCAAACCTTGTCTTCAAACAATTATTGATGACTGCCAGTCTGGATTTATGAGTGGTAGACATATAAGTAATAATGTTTGTTTAATTCTTGATTTAACTGACTACCGTGAATTTATTGATGACAACAGCCTTACACTATTCATAGATTACTATAAAGCCTTTGATACCATAGAACATTCTTTCCTCTTTAATACCTTGGACTTTTTTGGTTTGGGCTCTTATTTTAAATCTGCAATTCAGACATTATATAACAGGTACAGTAGTTCAGTGAAGTTGTTAAATGGAACCACCCATAGTTTCAATATAAAGAGAGGGATTAAACAAGGAGACCCTATTGCACCATTTTTATTTCTACTAATCATGCAAACTATGGTACTTCACATTGATAAAGATTATTTTAGAGGCATTCAACTTGCAGAAAGTCAATTGAAATGTTGTCAATTAGCAGATGACACTACTATTTTAAAGAATGAAAAGGAGGTAAATAAGACAATTGACATTCTCTCTGGTGTCAGGTTTGAAGGTTAATATTAAAAAATGTGAGCTTTTTGGTTTAAAATTCAGACCGAATAACCTGACAGAAATAGAAGGTATTTGTATTAAAGATGTTATATCATATCTGGGCATTAAGATGTGCAAGAATCAAGAAAAAAGGGTTGACTTGAATTTTAATCCACTGATTGAAAAAATTTTAAAAAGTATGATATGTGGCTACTAAGAGATTTGTCAATCAGTGGACAAATCTTGCTATCTAAAAGTGAAGGGTTATCTCGGCTGGTTTATACGGCTATGGTATTGGATGTTCCACCAAAAAAAGTTAAACAGATTGACACAGAAATCTTCAACTTTATATGGAAAAATAAGCCCCACCAATTAAAACAAACAGTGCTGTGCAACCCATACTGTCAAGGGGGTTTAAATGCATTGGACTTTAATACATCTAACACAGTTTTTAAGATAAAATGGTTGAAGAGATATCTGCGGGGAAAAATTAAATTATGGTACATTATACCAGAACTTATTTTCAAGAAAATCAGGGGGATTGAATTTCTTTTAAACTGTTATTACAGTGTTGATAAACTTCCTGTCAATCTGGCAAGTTTTCACAAACAAGCCTTACTTTCTTGGATGTTAGTGTACAAACACAATTTTTCACCACAGAAGTGTCTGATCTGGAATAATCAAAATATTCGATATAAGAACAAATCTTTGTTTTTCAAGAAATGGTTTGGCCAAAATATCTTGTTTGTGACAGTTATTGAATGAAAATGGACATTTGTACAACTACACTGAGTTTCTAAAAAAATATGCAGTTCCTATTACACCTAATGAATTTGCCATAATATTTGATGCTATACCTGTGGAACTGTTGATGTTATTGCGAGGAGATAGTAGACCACAGCTAAATGTACACTTTGAGGCAAATTTAATGTTAGATGGTATAAATTTAACAGACAAAAAATGCACCAATAGACATATAAGGACATTTTGCCAAGAAATTACAACCCCATCAGCTAAACTACTCTGCTTCTCTACTTATATGTTTATATGTTTATGTGGGGAAAAAAAAAAAGAAAAGAAAAAAAAGCTGGTTGCCACCTGCCAAGAAACGGAGGGAGAAGTGGAGATGGGGTGACCATTAGGCTGTTAATTAAGTGGATGGATCTCGTGTGGATCATGAGGATTTTCAAAGGTCCAAGACTATCCAAACTATTTCCAAAACTGTCCAACGGTCATCTACAAGGTCGTGATATAACAGGAGATGAAGTCTGAAGAGACAAAGTGGCTCAGAGTGAAGGTTAGATGTTAGAAATCTATATCAATTTCTCCCTGCAACTACAGGAATTTACAGTAAACCTACTTATTTCACATGTTTGACTGCACTGGACCCACACATATGGAGAGAATTTTGTTCCTTTATTATTCAATCAAATAAAATAGATTTGAAACCAAAAAAGGGATTTGAGAGCAAAAAAGAGTAAGTGGCAATCATTTTTTTTTTTTTTGAGATCGAAACAGAACAGGTTGCAATTGAAAAAAAAATATGAGAGAACATATTTCTTCAACTTTAATCAAAACTAATGTTTGTAAGTAAAAACATATGACCGCTGCGAGTACCATGCAACATGTAAGGGATGATGCCCTACGAGGTATCCATAAACAGAAGTTAATGGGTTACTTATGGGAAACGTTTCAAGAGCAACAGGCTTGCCTCCAAGCAGCACAGCACAAGGGAGAAATGCAGAAGACGTAGCTGGCGCTGGAGCCAGGTCAAACCAACCAATAGAAACTCTTCTCTCATCCACCACCGTAGGCCCCGCCCATCAAGTGCAGTTGAATTCGCAAGCAAAACTTTAGAACTGGCAAGCAAAGAGGACTGATTTGCAAGCAAAAAGGTCATATGTTGTTACACTTCAACACTTGTCAACACTTATAATATAATAACACTTAGTACACGTTTTTTTATATAAATTACACAAAAGACAATGAAAATATGATAAGTTTGACCTATTTCAGCCATAAGGGTCATATTGACCGCACATCATTTCTCGCGGTTTGCTTCCTTCATTGTCTCTCTCGTCTCTAACTATGTTAATGGTCTCCTTCTGTGCTTCTTTGTGAATTTACTTGTAAGTTAATTATTATATTATTATATTATACCGCCTGGCTGGTTGGCACCATGTTTAGGGCAAACAACAACGGGAGTAAAACAGCGAGGAGCTAGCTGTTCAACACGAATGCGACTCTGTACTCTGACTGTGTACCAGGGGAAGCTGAGGAAGAATGTTTGCATCCTGAGCACCTGCACACAGGTGTGGGTATCTTTAGTGGGGCGAAGGCAAAACCAGAGTCTGTGATGTACTACAACAAAAGGTACAGCCAGGACGTCCCGGACCAGATGCGAGGGCGGACTCTGTCAAAGGCAGTACAGAAGATGGCTGGTGGCGGTCTTCTCTCTCCGGAGGAAAGTCCTGCAGCAGCTGGCAGAGGAGCTGAGGGCTATACCGCAGCCATGGTAACCAGCTGTAGCAGTGTTATTTAGAGCACACTACCTTGCTATACCTTGCATGACCTGCCCAACTCTGCCTCTGATCCACTACATTAAGTAATGTGCATGTGCAACAACAGAGGTGAGACGTCTAACACGGTAGCTAAAATGGAGCATTCAAGACACAGTGTGAAAGGGGGTGCCACAGCAATGCACCATATGAGAAAAATAAAGTGTTTTTTTAGTAACAAAATACGTCATCCTATTCTACCAGGACCCCCAAATGAAGTATGAACCTGAACATTAGCATAATGTGACCTCTTCAAGCAGGTACAATTACAATTGTAATTTGAAAAAAATTAAATTTTTTACAATTAGTACTAGATTAAAGCTACATGCTTATTGTCCATCTCTCGTTCATCTCTCATTTTCACTACTTTAATTCATGCCCAGCCTGTGTCTAAAATAGTAACCATAGCAACAGGGACACAGTCAGACCTCTGTTTACTATCTATTTCAACATGTTATTAAGATAACATCTGATTACAACATTGAGTACGTCATCCTCTGAACAAGCTGACAGAACTACATTGCTCCTCCAAACTTATGTTATTATCAATACATACTTATTATTGATACTTTCCATCGCTGTTATTGACTTTGAATCTTGCCAGTTGTCTTTCTGCCAAAGGCATCTATGAGCTGAGTAGACTAGAATTATGTCCCATTGCCAAGTCGTAAGTTTGCCTTCTTTCCTGGAGTACACTTATCACATTAGAACCTTATGGGATGGTAATGACTGTTCCAAGAATTAGTCAAACCCGCTGGTGTTACCAGGGAAACAGAGTTATGACTTCTGACAAACTTTAACCTAGATAGATTCTGTTTGCAAAATGCATGAAAATATATTGATATACAGCCAAATTAGTTGGCTAATTATACATTTGATCTTTACATTTGCTAACAATTTTCAATTTTCAGTTTCATGTTGTTTTCAAGACAAATCTCATTTAAACGGCAGCCTCCTGGCATGTTCTCATCTCCTACTCATGTCATCAGAGAGATGAAGTCACACAACCAAACCAAAGTATGTTCAAGGATTTCCAACATCTCATCACACATTCATCATGCAGTCTGAAATTCTTCCGAGAATTAAATATTGTCAAAATACACAAGATTTATTTTTTTTATACATAAAAATTATATAACAAAACATGTATAACAGCAGTCCCCTGCAATTCTAAGATGGATTATTTATATTATAGCATTGT